>NC_133349.1:6510206-6610206 GCF_030506205.2 Paramisgurnus dabryanus
CAACCCTACGAGGAACAGATGCGCATGCACGCGGAAGTGTCGCGCTTTAGGCACGAACGGCGCCATAGCGATGTATCCCTTGCTTACACGGAGATGGACGAGCCTCTCGGGCCCCTGCGTGGACCTCGCTACTCACAAGGCCCCGGACACACGCAGCGGAGGTCCAACCACAGTCCACCGGGTATGGACTCCCTTAATAGACAGCAGCACCTAGATCCCGTCTCAGCCGTACGGAAGAATAAACGAGAGAAGGTGGAAAGCATGTTGCGGAACGACTCGCTCAGTTCGGACCAATCGGAGTCGGTCAGGCCGCCACCGCCCAAACCACACAAGTCCAAGAGGGGTGGCAAAATGAGACAGGTGTCCCTGAGCAGCTCAGAGGAGGAACTGGCCACTACACCCGAGTACACCAGCTGCGAGGACGTGGAGATCGAGAGTGAATCCGTTAGCGAAAAAGGTAATGTTTCTATGATTATCATTTATATTTATTTAGCACATGTTCTTGCAAAGTAGCGTCAGTGCTAGCAGGTTTTGTTATTTAAATGTGGTTGGTGCTTCCAAAACTTTGCACTTTGCAGTGGCCACATGGCCTTAGACCAAGATAAATAGAAGTAGGTCAGGGAAACACACATCATTTATTTCTGTGAGAACTGTTAAATGCAATTTCTTCTTGAGAAAATACTGTCTTATGGCACTGCATTGCTTGTTTTTGTCTTTTGTTCGTAATATTTCAAATAAATGTTAAGAAGATAACCCCTGATTAATGCTTATCTCACCTCCCCACAGTGTGTGTATGGTGTGATTTCTCAGGGAGTGAACAGAAATGCTTCTTTTAGCATTTGTCATTTTTAAGTGTTTGTGTGCATGGTATGATTTCTCATAGAGTAAGCAGAAAGTTTCATTGTGAGTGTATGGTTTCATAAAGAGTGAGCAGAAAGTGCTTATTTCAGCAGGTGTCAATGTTTAACTCTTTCCCCGCCAGCGTTTTTTAAAAAAGTTGCCAGCCAGCGCTAGCATTTTTCACAAAAGTTTAATGCCTTCCAGACAGTGTTGGGAAAGTTCACTTTCTACATGAACTAGTTCAGTTCACAGTTTACAAATTTTAAAATTAACTAGTTCAGTTCATATTTCAAAATTTTGAACTAGTTCACACACAGTTTCAAAAATGAACTAATTTATAGTTGTATTAGTTTTAACACTGAAGCTAAATGCGTCAGATTTCATCTTCATAAATTTCTTCAAAAATACCAAATTTTGATAATTGGATTTTTATAGGACTTTTGATATATCAGATTCAGGGCGATGATCAAAGAGTTCTTACTGTTTGCCCTAAGGGGTTGCTTTTGGGTTTTATAAGTTGGGTAAGAGCGCCACCTGGTGGATAATAGCAGGAATACAGATTGCCGGAAAAACTTGTCATAGGCAGGGAAGCGAGTTAACTCCTCAATGGCAGGGAAAGAGTTAAGTGTGTGTGTGAATGTATGGTGGGACTTCTCAGAGAGTAAGCAGAGAGTGTTTCAGCATGACTCGTTAGCTGTGTCCCAATCGAAGGCCAACCTTCCGATCTCTCTGATGAAGCCAATACAGTAGTGACTTAAACTGCAATTCATTTACTTTGGCACCAAAAGCGAGTCAATTCCAGGGTTTCCCGCAGCACTTTGCAGTTCGGGCAGCCCGCCTAAGCTGGAAAACCCTACCGCCTTAACTAGGTTGTCCAAAAAAAAAAAATGGCTGCACAAAAGGACGTCAAGAGCATGTCAGAGAATAGCGTTGACACGCTTCACACCGCGAACGGGCACGCGCCACACGGCCATAATGATGAGATTATGACTTATTTTAATAAATATGGAACCAGAAAATTTTTTATTTATTTTAGAAAATATGACACGTTGATGTAGATTAAACCAGAGATCTCCAACCATCGGGTCACGACCCAGTACCGCAAGAATGTCCTGAACATTTTTTTCATAAATAGCTACTAGGGATGCACCGATAGGATTTTTTGGGCCGATACCGATACCGATTTAAACAGACAACTTCTGTCCAATACCGATGCCGATACCGATATTAAACACCTGTATACAATACTTTACAGTTGGTCTATTAGCTAGATAATTTCTGCATCAAATAATTTTTACTGAACATGGATTTATCTAATTAACATTCAACTGACCAACCTAATAAGAGAGGCACAAAATAAGCTAAAACAAATATAATAAGACAGCATGACAACCTTCAAAGGTGGTTTTTGCTATTCAGCATTTATTTTATTAACAATATTAACTCATTTTTTTTTTTACATATAATGGATTTCTTTATGCAGTTAATTAATAAACAATCGGTATCTGCCTTTCTCGTGCTATTGCCGATATGTCGATGGTTCCAAATTCAGAAAAAATCGGCCGATAAATATCGGCGGCCGATACATCGGTGCATCACTAATAGCTACATAATAGTTTAATCTTTTGTCCTTTAAGCTTCAACTTTTCTACCGGGCCGCTCTCTCTCTCTCTCTTTCTCTCTACCTTCGCATCGGCGAGCACATAACTGTCATTAGAGTTTGAGCATACTTCTAAAAAACAATCTTTTTACCTCGCAAATTTACCTCGCAAATGATGTCAATGCGTAAGACGTTCAACTCCGTAACATCGCAAATGACTAAAAAGTAATTGCAGGCTTTTAGAAACAACTACAAAATATGATAAAAATAAACTATTTTCCTTCGAATTGGGACGGCTAGCCTTAAGTCGTGCTGCTGTGACGCAATCGGTCTTACTGTGGGTTCACACCAGACGTGAGTTCAACGATTTGTGTGAGTAGATTACATACAAAGTCAATGCCAAGATGCAATCAGACACGTCCTCGCGTGGGGCGATGTGAATGACGCAACATGGGTGGCTAACACACACTATTCGCCCTCAAACGCGTCTTTGCCCAAGTTGAAAATATTCATCTCAAACGAAAAATTAAAAAAGTTAAATCCCGCGAGTAATCTAGAGCGAGATGCCCCGCGTTTGGTGTGTATGTAGCACTAGAATACATCCTTCGAAGGTCGCAGCCATCGAATTGGGACACAGCTATGGTGTGTATGGTGTGATTTCTCAAAGAGTCTTTCAGTGAGAGTTATTGTGAGTGTATAGTGTATAGATTTCACGTAGGCTGAGCGGAAATTGTTTCTTTCAGCAGGTTTCATTGTTTCAATGTGTGTGTGTGTGTGTGTGTGTGTGTGTGTGTGTTTGTGTGTGTGTGTATGCTGCGAGAGCGTTTCTTTCAGCAGGAGTCAATCTGTGTGTGTATGGTGGGATTTTACATTGTTTTTTCATCAAAAGTCATGTGTGTTCATTTACCTCAGTTTGTTTGTTGGTGTGTGAATCTTCATTGTTTTGCAGTGACAGACATTGCTGGTTCTCGGTTTTCTCGCATGAGATGTAATAAACTACATTACATAACGGAGGGACCGAATAGAAAAAGATTTTAGTTTGGAGTCCACGTGGCTCTTAGCTCAGAGCTTTAGGTTAATTGAAAATATAAAGGTAAATGTTCATTCAATCTGGAGCTAATTGGAACATTTTCCATCAAGATTTGACCGCAGCCTTAAGGTAAAACATGACAGGAGCTTTATTATGTTTCATAAGCTGGTTCAGTGCTGATCCAGAAATGTTTCACCTAATTGGCTAGAAAGAATATTAAAGGTTTATGGGTCCCATCGGGAGAGGAAACGTTTAAAAACCTACAGCAGTGAACTGCTTACCTAGGCGGCATTTGAAGGTGCCATTGAAGTGATGTACATGTAGCAATAATAGCCATTTTAAAAGATTCCTCCTTCTTTCAATGATTTTTTCTTTTAAGCCGATTTGTAAAGCAACGCATGCATCATTTCTGAGAAACAGGTCAGTAAGTAAAAAAAGAGAAATGTTGATTACAACCTATCATAGCTCACAACAAACAACAAGCAGGATTTCCGATATGTGCTACATGACGTAACACGAGAACGAGATGAAGAGAAATGTATGAAGTCGGTGGGACTGCAGTGAGCGAGTTTTGATTTGAGGCGAGCCACTTACATAAGTGTCCTGAGGACAAAGCCAGCGTACAATTCTACATTATTGATGTTCAGCTTTTGCAGGTTTCACAGTCACACATCTAGCAGAAGAGAGGAGGACCATTCTCGTCGAAGGTCAGCTGTGTTATAGGGGAGGAGGGGAGAAAGCCTCAGGCCAGATAAGACTGTCAGCTGTATCACAAACCAGAACAGAGCACTGTGGAAATTTAGCGGAAGGATAGCAGCCTTTCATCACTGCATTATTGTGTATTCGGTAACAGGGTTGTATAGGTAATGCATTAGCTAACATGAACTAATAATGAACAATACTTCTATAGCATTTATTATGTTTAGGTCATATTAATTGAAACATTTAGTAATATATTTTTAATGCAAAATGAACAATAGTTTTGGCATCAATTAAGAAGAAAAATGGCTTTATTGCTCATTGTTAGTTCATGTTAGCTAATATTGCATTAAGGTCAGATTATTATTAAGTATTGCACCCAAATAAATACTGACTTCCTTTAAGACCTTTTATGGCACGTCATGCTTTAAATATTAAAGGAATACTCCACTTTCATAAAAAAGAAATCTTGATAATTTATTCACTCCCATGTCATTCAAAATTTTGATGTCTTTCTTTGTTCAGTACAGAAGAAATTAGTTTTTTTGAGGAAAACATTTAACAATTTAATAGACTTTATTTGACCTCAACCGTTTACAGTGTTAACAATTAATCGATCTTTGATTAATTGTCGATCTTCGATTAATTGCCGATAAGAATTAAATCGATAAAACTTCTCGATTGTCGACTAAGCAAGATCATGCACGTGTGTGCTGGGCCTTCACAAAACACATACAGCCGGAGAAAAAAAATGAAGCAAGCGCGCAGAAGTTAAACTAGCCATGATCACAACGATGATGATTCAAAACACACACTCTGAACACTCGCAACATATATCACTGATCATTATTGACTGTCTGAGGCGCTACACGCTAGCCAAGTTGACTGTTGCGTGTTTTCTAATGGAAGTTTGCCATATCCATAATATAAGCATCTTTGCTGAAAGTACGCTGCAGGTCTAAACTGAGATGACAATGGGAAAAGTGCCCTTTGTGTGCTTCTTGGATATAATTACAACAAACGGTGTATCAACGACTCGGAAAGCAAGGCAAACAACTAGAAAAATAACACTTGATGATAATGAAACTTGTATTTTTGTTATACACTGTACTTAAATTTCATTAAAATATGATTTTATCAAAACACCTACTACTTTGACTAATTTTACAATCTCATTAGCATGTTATGTAGACAAAATAAAATCTTTTATTTCTTGTGAGGAAGCTTGCGTTTTTACGCACACTTTCATGTCATTGGCTAAATGCCACTGCATTAAAGGCTTTGCAGTATTATAGTTAACGATTATTAGATTGAAGGATAGTTAATTTATACAATAATCGAATATGGGAAATTATATAAATGGACATCCCTTGTTTCAATGCAGTTTAAAATTGCAGTTTCGACGCAGCTTCATAGGGCTATAAACAATCCCGAACAAGCCATAAGGGTCTTATCTAGCAAAACAATAGAAGAAAAATTAAGAAGATGCATTTTTAAACCACAGCTTCTCATGTTGCACTAGCCGTGTGAAGCGCCAGCGCGACTTCACGTATTGCTAATTGCGTCGAAAGGTCACGCTGCATGACGTATGCGAAACTACCGCCCTTGTGTTAAAAAGTGTGTAGAAAGAGGATCGTTCTGATGTTGTTACTAATTAATGACTTTGTGTCAGGTTATTGTTTAATATGGTCTGCAAATGTGTGTGTTACATATGTGACGCGTGACCTTTCAACGTGCTCATGCAAATACATAAGGTCGTGCTGGTGCGTCACACGGCTGGTGTAAGACGAGAATGTGTGGTTTAAAAGTGCTTTTTACTTTTTCTTGTTGAAAATGACAAGAAATATTTTACTACATAAGACCCTTATGCCTCAATTGGAATCGTTTAGAGCCATTTGAAGCCGCATTGAAACTGCAATTTTAAACTGCATTGAAACTGTAAACTGTTGGGGTCCAATAAAGTCTATAAAATTGCGAAAATCCTGGAATGTTTTCCTAAAAAAAACTTAATTTCTTCTCGACTAGACAAATAAAGACATAAAAAACTTGGATGACATAGGGTTGAGTAAGTTATCTAAATCTTATTTTTACGAAAGTGGAATATTCCTTTAAGCAGTGAACTGATGCTGCTTTGAACGTCCGATGTCTTTGTCCACAATTCAACTTTGAAAGCTTCGATTGTGTTATTAGTTTAAGGCCGGCTAGCAGACAGTGTTTCAGGCTTCCTGATCTGACGTTATTTGTTTTGCTGACTGACTGTCTGAAGATCAGGCGTAATGAGGTGAAAGCAGGTTACCATGGCATCCGCCTGGCTGCGGGCCTGATTGTGGATGAGCTATTGGCTGGCTCAGCATTCAGACCTAGCCAAAAAGATCTCATGTGATTCAGGCCAAATAATGTAATGTGCAGAAGAACAGACATTGATTAGAAGACATTAGGGGCGGGGCTTAACCAGATGTTATGTTATGATTGATTTGATTCTATTGTCTTTTGTCAGAATAAGATATCATTCCAAAGAGATCCAGTCAGACTACACTTTAGTTTGAGACATAGTGTTCTTATTTATAATCTTTCCAGTGTCAAAATATCAATACTCAGCACGCCACGTCACTCTCCTTTCTCTGTCCCATCCGTTTGTAGTAAAAATAGCATCAATAATTAATGATCCAATTAATAGTTTACACTGTTTTTTTATTGAGTTGTCGGTGTGATGGAGAGCCGTGAGCTAGTGGGCTGTGAGCTGCGCTCACGTCTGAATCAGCACTTCAGCCTCATGCTGAGAGCAAAAGAGAAATAGATCCCAGAACACAGCGAGCGAGACCACTGCGCTTGATCTTTCGTCCTGCGCAGATTAAAGCTAGTTCTTGTGTGGCCACATCTGCGACAGCGAATTGTGTTTGACGTTTAGTTCGTTTAGGGAAAGTTCACCCAAAAATTAACATTCTCTCATCATTCAACATCCAACCTTTGCCCGGTTGCATGAAAGTCCTTAAGCTAAGAAATCCCTTAAATATAAGGTTAAGGGTGCCCTTAATAAAAAATGGGTTGCAAGAAAAACCCTTAAGTGAACCTTAAGGCTGTCAATAAGTATTTACCCTTAAATGCTTAAGTATTACCTTAAGTTCTGCTATGCGTTGCTACAAAGTCCTTAAGTCCCATTTTCCCTTAAAAACTTAAGGGACTATAACAGGTCCCTTAACGTCACACACGATGGCTGATTTTATGGTTATTTAAGAAAATTAAGTACAAACGCACATTTCTAACGATCGAAATAATCCCTTCGAGAAAAGTGATGCGCGTTTATTAGGAGAAAAGCGGTTTGATCGTCCGTCAATCTAAAGCAGGGGTTCTCAAAGTCCGGACTCCGGTCCGGATCCGGACCCGACGGGAACTTGATCCGGACCCGCGTCAACTTCATTTTACAAGTGCATTAATTCTATGTGATGGATTAAATGTGTGCATTTGCTACGTTACAAATGCATATTAAACTTGTAAACCATTCGTTTAGTTTTCTTTACTTTTTGGAATTAAGATTATTCCTGGTCCGAAAATAAAACGAGTTATTTAAAAATTTCCTGTGTCAAGCTGTAGCCATCACACCCAGATATTATGCACAGCTACGTCATGTACTACGGCTTTGATCAGTAAGTCCTTATCAAAACCTGTTGGTTTGAGTCGTTTAAAACATGCATTTGAAAAAGCAACACTCGTCAAACATAATCTTTATACATATTCTTTATTATCATGAAAATACCTGAAAAGGTTTGAAGAACATGAAATATAAATATATCCTTCCTGGAGCTGCCGTGTGTCTGGTTCTTCGTCTGCAGCGCATATTGAGTTTCTGCACGAGAGCGCCCCCTGGCTTTTGGATGTAGCGGCATTTCACCGTAATTCATTGAGATGCATAGCAAGCATCATCAGCTAATTTATAGGTTCACCCCTAATTTTGGTTAGTGTCTCTGCCTACTAGGGCTGTCAAATTTTAATTCGAATTTCGAATATTCGTCGAATGTAAAAAAAATATGCATATTCGAACGTAAAACTTTGCATTCGAATTTTACCTGTGTCAGGAAGCTCACGCAACGTGATAATGCATAACTGACGCGGATTGTTATATAGAGCGGCTCAGCCAACTATGCGGAGCAAGCCAGCGTTATTCATTTGAAAAATAGCAAGAAAAGACAGTGGGGATTACGAGTCGGACAGAATACATATTAAAAGGGCTGTGTGATGCTGCTTTGGTTTTTGGAGCATCAACTGGAATTCAACCGCAAAGTGAAACTAACTGAGATGAGTTATTGTCGTCTGCTTCTAAATGCAGTTTTAAAGTTTAAAATAACGTAACTGATCAACACGAAAGTGCCATAATACAGCTGCTTGTTTAGCAACATTAAAACCATATGTGCATCTACAGAGTCCACACCGCATATGAGAGAATAACGCCGCATATGAGAGAATAACGCCGCGGTGGCTTTATTTTAACTGAAACTTGACTTTCACCTGGACATTTGATATGCAAGTTTTTCATCAACATTATCTGCGTGAAATATAAACATGATGATCATCTGCCAACTCGACTGTTTCAGCACGTCCTCTATTAATTACGGAGAGTCTGCTTTATTAACGGCTTCACTCTGCGCGTAAGTTAAACATTTCTGTTCTATACTTTATTACTCGCTTATATTTCTACATATTTTTAACCAAGGAACACACAAAATATAATATAAGTTGTTGTGAATAGCGTTTAAGATTGACAAAATTTAAATGACTAATGATCTTTCCCACTTATTTTGGCTTAAATAAAGATTAATTCGTTTTCATACTTTATTAGAAACACGTTAATTTATCTACTTATATAAAATGCCCTATATTAATATGCATTGTCTATGTATGGCATTCGTTTTGTACATTTACAGGTGCACAACTATACTGGTTAATTTTGATTTCATTAGTAGTGTTTATAACATTCGTTTTAACAAAAAATATGCTGTGCATGATTATATTATTGGGGCTTTGTGCTGCGCCCTCTTGTGGGCTTTTAGGAGTATTTTCTCCAAGATAAAGTAGGTCTTTATAATTCGAATATAATTCGAATTTTATTATTTTTCAAGGACGAATTTCGAATGTACTTGTTCAGCCATTTTGACAGCCCTACTGCCTACCAACCACACTTTTTTTTGCCATGGTTTATGCATCTGATGGGAAACAAACTGTGCCATTTCTCTTATTAGGTTGCTCTGTATTTTGCACCTGGTTACTTTTGGCATATTTCTTGTGTTTATGTTTAAAAAATGTTTTTACATTTTTTACACTTGTTATGTTTCTCACAAACTATTTGTGTTGATTGTTATATAAACAAATGATTTACATAAAGTTATTACCATGCTTGACAATTTTTTGTTATAACCAGTTTTTCCGGACCTATGAAAATGATGAGAATTCAGATTTGGACCTTTGAATGTAAACTTTGAGAACCCCTGATCTAAAGTGTTTCCAGTTTGAATAACTTTCAGGTTTTACACATGCGGCACGCTACACTCTGTTATTTGCGATGTTTCATTAGACAAATCCGACGTCTGTTGAGCTGCGTGCGTTGTTTTGTATACGCTGTGAGATTTTGTAACTATAGCAACCGCTTCTCCGCTGCCGTGTTTTGGCAGAGACTACCGTAAAATACTTAGTATAAACACTTAGGTAAGGGTGACAGTTAAGACCTTTGTTGCAACGCTCTTAAATAAATCCCTTACCTCAGGGATTTTTTCTCCCTCAGGGAAACCCTCACTTAAGGAGTTTCATGCAACTGGGCACTGGTGTTCTGCTATGTCCTGAAGTCAATGGTCAATTGATTACACATATGATTCTGTGTGCTGTTGTTTTTTACAATCATAAGGATATACTGTAAAGCATGAATTGCTTTAGTGTAGTGCACTGTAGAGAGAAGTGTGCTTTGTATATTCGTGACATCAGGGTTTTTTTCTGTGAACTTCAGGAAAACTCCCAAATCACTGTATTTTCCTGTCTTCTCTGTCATTACCGCTGGCTCTGCTGTTTTGAGGTTTTGCGTAATGAATCCCATATTTAGATCTGTGACAGTGTTCAAAACACTGTGTAGTGTACAGTACATGGCATATATATATATACAACTAGCAAGGCTTTAATCTGGGCTATTGCATAAGGCAGATCGTATGATGTCATACCTTACTGTATCTGCTGATTGCATACGGATGATGTCATATCTAATAATGTCGGAACTTCTTTTAAATATATTGTCAGATTATTGAAGATTATGTCAGGTAGTCTATTAAAATTTATTTTGTAGCCTTTTTTTATATATATATTTAGTGAAGCATTGTTTCAAGGCAGCTTTACAAGAAAATATAGCAAGTTTACTGAAGGTAAACCAAAGCCAAATCATTGTCAGACATAACAGATAGACAAGTTTCTTTAAGCAATGCGCAAATTTTCTGCAGTTTAATGTGTATGTATTCTTCAAGTGGTGGTTCTAGCTTATGTGGCACCCTGGGCAAACCCCCTTCTGCGCCCCAAACCCACCACCAGTTGTTTAAAGATATTTTAACAACAAAAAAAATTATTTTACCACAGAAGATACATTGTTTTCCCTGAAATGCCCTTTATAAAAAAAAATCATCAATTATATCATCATAGGAAATCCGCCCAGGAATTACAGGGTTAATTCATATGATAGCAGTGCCACTGAGGCGTTTTTGTTAAGGGCCTGTAAATGTGCACTGCACAACTTTGATAAACAAAATTATTATACTTGGTTGAATTCTCTTTTTGTAGGCGCCCCTGTTAATTGCCACCCTGGGTGGCTGCACGTTACCCATGCCTAAATCCGCCACTGAGTAGCATTTACATTAATGCAGGGTTCACACCAGACGTGGTAGAGGCGGCAAGCGCGAGGGATTTACATGTTAAGAAGTCAATGCAAACATGCGAATAGGCATCCTGCGGCGCGGTACATGCGGAAGGTGTGACGCGAATGGCACGGATGGCGCGTTCCGCACAAATTGAGTGTTTGCCACGGGAAAAATAAAAAAAATTTAAAAATGTGAACTTTGGTGAATTTCCGTGCCATGTTAGCTAATCAGGACCTTGCTGTAGTAGTGATGTGATTACAGGAAGCGAGCGCAGTCTCAGCGGAGTTGCAGAAGCCCCTCCCATGATGCAAATTTTGTCTCTAATGACTAGAATTTCACGCACAGCTTTCACGCCCGAATGAAGCGAGTAAACTCAAAATGTTCAAGCTTCCAACTACGTGGGAATAGCGCATTTTTGCTGCCTCTACCGTGGCTGGTGGGAATGCACCATGAGCCTCCTTGCTTGTTTATGGTGCATTCACACCAGCCACGGTAGAGGCGGCAAAAATGCGCTATTCGCGCATAGTTGGACGCTTGAACATTTGGGTTTACTCACTTCATTCGCGCGTGAAAGCCGCACAGGAAATTTGTGACATTCACGCGGAAATTCGCGTCATGGGAGGGGCTTCTGCGACCCCGCTCACTTCCTGTAATCACGTCACTACTACAGCAAGATCCTGTTTGGTTAACATGGCGCGGAAATCCGCCAAAGTTTCAACTCCTGGCGTTTCACGCGATAACCCTTAATTCGCGGTGCGCCATCCGTACCTTCCGCTACTACTGCACCGCAGTATGCCTCTTCGCATCTTTGCATGGACTTAACTTGTAAATCACTCGTGATTGCCGGCTCTAACCACGTCTGGTGTGCATTGCACAACTTTGATAAACAAAATTATTATTTTTGGTTGAATTCTCTTTTTGTATGCGCCCCTGCTAAATGCCACCCTGGGTGGCTGCACAGTTATTTGTGTCTTTTCATCAATGTCACATTACATGTATTCAGATATGTATGTGTTATACTGTAACCCACTGTATTGTATGTTTAATCTGTGTGTCGCTCTGATTGCTGAGAAATGTGTGTGGCTATGAATGAGTAAATATATAATGGTGTTTTCTATGTTTCTCTGTTTTTTGTACGCGTGCGTGCGCGCATGCATGCACGTGCTGAGATTTATTCTCTTGTGTGTTTATGTGTGTGTGGTACTCGCAGGAGATTTGGATGGCCACTGGTGGGATCACACAACGTGGCATAGCAGCGACGCTTCCTCCATGTCTTTGGTGAGACACACGGAGCCTAGTGTCCCACCTCTCTCTCTCTCGCTCCTTCTCTCTCTGTCACGCTCTCGCTTTGTCATTTCATGGTTCTTTTCGTTTTTTTTCACTTCTGCACGTCTTTGTTTTCTTTCTGTTTTTATCCCATGTCTGTAGGGGACAGTCAAAGGGGAAAAAGACAAACTTTTGAGCAGTCACACATCATATCTGAGGGCCAAAAGAAAATGGTGCGCTTTGGGGGACACTCTTTGGAGGAAGATGCTGATTGGTGTGAACCCCAAGTTAAAGACTCGGGGGTTGATACGTGCAGTAGCACGACCCTAAATGAGGAACATAGCCATAGTGAGAAGGTACTGGGACACACCTAGTCTGCATTTGGTGAATTTCATTTGACCTTTTTTTTTATTTACTTAATTTTGTTCCATGTTCATGTGATCTTTGTTTGTAATGTCGAATAAAATAGGTGAGATGTTTAGTTTTCGTTTTGGATGTTCACCCAGAAACAAAAAGGGGGTCATCATTTATTTACCCTCATGTCTTTCCAAACTGTTTTTTTTCCTTTTATTTGGTTTAAAATGACATGGGGACAAGTAAATGATATTTTTTATTTTTGGGTGTACTGTTCCTTTAAATCAAAATTTAGTTTCTTAGATTTCCTTTCTTCTTGCTGGGCAGCCTGTCGCTTGCTCTCTTATCGTTTGCTTCTGACGTAATAGCGAAAAACTTCACTGTGTGATTGTGTGTGAGACTGTGGGTTCCCCCGTGAGCTGCATGTCCTCTTTGCCTCATGTGTTATTTCCATATAGTAGCCCTTTCAGAAGCAGTAGGGTCCCAGACCCCCTCACTGGTTTAAATCCTCACTCTTACCCCCTTCCTACCTGAGACGACCCGGGCGACACACTCGGAAACAACTTGCTCAAAGATGGCCGACCAGAATTTGTTTTGCCACAAAGTTTGTTTTTCTTTTTCCCTTCCACTGTCATAATCCCTTTGCTGTTCATATAAAAACCAAGAAACATTACCGTTTGTGTTCATGAGTCTTTCTGTGCTGTTCTTCTCGCTTTAGTCTGGACATCGTGTTCGTTTCCTCTATCTGCCATTTTTCAGGCTTGTGTTTGCTGGATGTGGTGCTGGGGTTTGGCTGTGGTCACCGAGAAGGTTTCTGTCCGCGACTGGGGGGCTTTTCTCTGCATGCGATGGGTGCATGTCACTCCCAACCAGATCACACAAACTCTACACCCTGTTAACATAACAATTTTCTTTAAAAATAAAGTATTTGAAAACCCTTGCTTACAGTAATGCACTTACTTACATGTAGGAAGTCTATGGGGAAAGAAGAAACTTTCAAATTGCATAAGTCACATAAGATGTTAAAGGCGGGGTGCATGATTAAAAAAAAAAAAAGGAGGGCCAAGTACCAAAACACACTTGTAGCCAATCAGCAGTAAGGGGCGTGTCTACTAACTGACATAGTTGCCTGTGTTGCGTATGTGTGGGGCAGGTCTATCAAAAGAAGGTCCAGATTCTGTTGGGGTAGGGGCGTGTTTGTTTAGGTGATTTCAAATGTCAACATTGGCTTTCAGAGATCATGCACCCCGCCTTTAATGCGCCTAAAAAGTAGACCCGTAAAAAGACAATGTGCCCCATGGATGTCCATTTTAAGTGCACTACTGTAAACTGTTTCTGTAATGTTAGCAATTGTTTTATTTTTTAAAAGCTGAAAGACAAATATTTATATTTATTATTATATTATTATTCAGCCCATTCTATATCCAGTATTGGTTTCTCTCTTTTTTTTATATATAATACGCCAGTATTTCCCGTTCACTTAATGCGGCGCATCTTTTCGTGTCATTTTATGTATTGGTTTCTCAATTTTTTTAAACCATTGTTGCTTGGGTTTGGGGTTAGAACAACTTATTGTTACATAAAATGACATCCTCAATTCTAACCCCAACTTCAAGCAACCATGGTTTAAAAATAGACAAAACATGGAAAAACCTATTTATTAAATGACATCCTAAACCAAATCCCAAATCTTAACCCAAACTCAAAAATTGAGAAACCAATAAAACACATAAAACACAAGTGAACAGGAAGGACTGGCATATCATATGCATTCTTTATGAGAATGGGTTGTAATATTATATACTGTATAATAAATTAAGATTCAAGCATTGACAACATATGTTTACATTCACAAAATTTTCGTACTTTAGAAAAAATTAAGACACGTCATATTGCATTAGTGGTGCTCCACAATTTTTTAACCAATTTTTTTTTAGCTTCTAGAAAACAAAACAAAAAAATTGGAAGAAAAAATTGATATGATTTGTAAAAGTTTTGACTATTCCAGGAATACACAAGAGTTTGTGTGATAAATCGGAAAAAATTGATCTCTTAGCCTTCCCCACACCAGCACTGGCAGGTTTCTTTGTGTTCTCAAATGGTTTATTGTGGCTTTGACCCGACAGCACCCGGTCACATGGCAGCCCTCCAAAGATGGAGATCGACTTATAGGCAGGATTCTGCTTAACAAGCGGATGAAGGATGGCAGCATTCCCCGCGACTCCGGTGCTCTTTTGGGATTGAAAGTAAGTAACCTGACTGGAGTGGATCTGTGTTAGATGTTACTTTTATTGGAAAGGATCACACGACTGTGTAATAATAAACATACGTGGTATTAAAGGGACACTCCACTTTAAAAAAAAAAAAATGCTCATTTTCCAGCTCCCCTAGGTTAGTAGTTGTAACGGGGCACCATTCGTCAAACTTTTATGACCCCCTCCCCCACCCCGTTGACAGGTCGTATTTTATGACCCTTTGACAGGGGGGCGGGACCATCAATCAAAATCTGGACAAGTTGTCAACTTTAGACAGAAAGTATTTAATGGTTTTATTGCCGGTCATTTAGAGTGATTGTTTTTCCTGAGTGTGTTTTATGTCAAGCGTATGGTGTCATGTTTAATGACGGCTCGTGTTTCGACATTTGCTGTTTATTGACATTTGATGTCAGATCTCAACCATCCTCCCACCTTTGCTCGCCCCGTGCGCTTCTCAATACTGACTTTCACACCGCGGGTGTGTTGTTGAATCTAAAGTTTTGCAACAGCATAAGTTTATTTAAAGGCAATCACTAATCATATATATATATATATATATATATATTAGATGTACCTGGCTACGCTTAAAGCCGATGTTTTCTATCGAGCTATAGTTTCTGATCAGACACAAAGTCTGAACTAAATAAAATTTTAAACGGTTCACGAAGTCCGGGAATCTTTTCATGACCTGGTCTACAGTTTCACGCGTATTAAAGATCCGGCGGTGTCTGACAAAGCGTCGGGTGATTGTTCATATCTGTCATTTAAAATAAAGTTAATAAATGTAATTCTGTCCACTATGGCAAAATAGGAATTTGTTTTAGATTTAGACAAATCATGAACAATGCTACGATTAAAACATTTGTTTGTAACATCACAAGTTATTTAATGAAATATTCCGTATACGTGTATAGTTTAAGCAATGATCTGAGCCATAACCTTCGGAGCCGGCAATACTATAATCTTTAGACAAAAGTCTAAACTAAATACAATTTTAAACGATTCATGAGTTCCGTGAATCTTTTCATGACCTGCTCTATAGTTTCACGCGTATTAAAGATCCGGCGGTGCCTGACAAAGCGCAGGGTGAGTGTTCATATATGCCGTTTTAAATTAAAGTTAATAAATGTAATTCTGTCCACTATGGCAAAATAGGAGTTTTATTTTAGATTTAGAGGATTCTTTAATCATGGCTATGATTAAGACATGTGTATATGTGCACCGATGGTGACAGAGACCTTATATCTGACGTTAAGAAACTTTTAAAAGATTAAAGACGTGTTCATCCATCTTAGGAGGTTTTTATTTTTAATTAAATGATTCTTAAAACCATGTGTGAAAAGGTGTATATTATACAAAGAGTCTTACATTGTCTGCTCTGACAAAAATAAAATATTATTTTAGATTTTATGTCAATTGACTGCGGGTATGACAAATATAGTTTGATATATACGATTGTATTGGCAAGAGACTTCTGTAAAGTCACGCAAGAATAAATATTTTAGTTGTAACTGGTTAACCTTAAATGTACTATTATCTATTTAACTATAAGCTATATTTTACTGAACAGCCTCAAAGTTTCTGATGCTGAACTTATGACCGTATGTGATAGATATTTCACAGCAGGGTCAGTTTGTAATCTAGGTAGAGTCTTTTAAAACTGTAATGGTAAAATGTAATATGGACACTCTGTCAAAAATAAAGCATTTGTTTGTAACAAATTATTTAATGAAATATTCAGCAGTGGTATAGCGATGAACAGTGCCAAAACCACCGGGGACACCAATAACACATTCTTTAGACTAAAGGCTATTTATTTTAAACTAAATAAAAGTTTAATCTTTTCAGACATAGTATTCTGATCACACCATTAGATCGCGCTCTGGCGTATATAATAGAGAACATACGCGGATGAGTGTTCATATCCACAGTTAAGAAACTTTTAAACGATTAAAAACACTTTCATATCATTTTCTGAGTTTGTTTTAAATTAATGACATCTTAAAATCAACTGTGAATATGTGTTTATTACACAATAAAATGTAATTCTGTCCGCTCCGGTATAATAGGGGTTTTATTTTAGATTGGGACTTTCTTTAACCAAAGTCTCTGATTAAAACATGTGAATGCGTGTACCAACGTTGCCAGAAAACGTACGCTGATGCGCTCATATATCTGGCGTTAAGCGTTTTAAGACATTTCACCCTATTCTGAGTTTAATTCATTAATGTCATCTAATATCCAAGTGTACATGTCTATTTACGATAAATGTAACACGGTACACATTAGTCAAAATAAAAGGGTTCTTGAACATGTTATTCCAGTGGGTGTTTCTTGTTTTGCGAGTGTTCGACATATTTATTGATGTGGAAAAAGTTTGTTGTTTGGACGAACAGTTTCAGTCTCTCTCTCTCTCTCTCTCTCTCTCTCTCTCTCTCTCTCTCTCTCTCTCTCTCTCTATCACCAGTCCGCTATCAACCAACAGACAACCCCCCCAGATGTCTGGACAGAGGGAGTGTTGGTAAAATAAAAGAAACTCAGCCCCCATTGACAAAAAGTAATAGGTTTATTTTAGATTTTCAGGCTTCATTACTCAGATACAGATTAAAGCATGTTATTTCTTATTCGTAATTTAAAGAAACTTAGAAGTTTTAAGACATTTTATCACACATCCTATGATGACATAAACCCTTGTGTTAGCCCTTAGAGGACAACAAAACGGGTGCAAATATTATTTATCAACGTTTGATGTTGTTATAAACCAGGTTGTCACATACGTGACAACAATCATTGCTTTAAAGACAAAACATTTAACAAATTTGACATTTTGTTAAACATGGTTGTGTGCGTCCATAAACACAACAACAGCTAGGACATGGTTCTACATAATATTAAAATCACGGGCGTACGTTAAATAGGTAAACCTTAATTTTTACTAAATAAAATAAAAATAAACTATTTGAACATATTATCTGATATTAGGTTAGGTTTAAGATCGTAACATCGTAAAACCCCCAGCGGATATCGTGCGTGCGTGTATGTGTGTGTGTGTGTGTGTGTGTGTGTGTGTGTGTGTGTGTGTGTGTGTGTGTGTGTGTGTGTGTGTGTGCGCAATGGCAGTTATCACGTGGTGCGGACCAAACGACCAACGCTGCGGGGGTTGTGAAGCGAAGAATGTTCTGTATAGATGAGAAGTTTTTCCTTCTGAACACAGAACCTTTACCAAAAACGTAACCCCGGATTAACACATCACAGAACAATTTGAACAACCGTGTCGGATTCGTACACACCAGAGGTCTGTTTTATGTTTTGCAGAAACTGTGGAAACTTTTGATGCTGCCAAGGTGTCCGAATTCGCAAACAAACTATCAAACGCAACGCGGCGGAAACAGTGGACACGAGCCTTTTGTTGCTGAGAAGGCGATTGAACTCAGAAACAAACAAGCAAGCAAAGTTGTCTACGAAACTACAGATTTTTGAAAAAGATGGCACAAAGATCATTCGAACGACTACGCAATGGCCAGATGGGGTATGTGTACGGGACCGACCTTTTTAAAGATATGCTTAAAAAGAACTACAAGCGCGAGATGTCCAATCTACTATGTACTGTGATATACAAAGAGGCCAATGTGTGCATGCCTCCAAACTATTGCGAATCTAACGCCGGTCGTGTAACCAGACTCAAGGAAAAAACAGATGGTGTGAAAATTATAGACGGCTCTTTCAATAACATTGTACAGACAGTTGTACAGGCCCAAGAGGAACCCCGTGTGATTATTAGAAAGGCCCTAGAGATATTTTATGAATGTGACGAGGCCGCGTTCTACATCATCAATATCATACTTATGTCGGCCTTTGTAATTGACGTATGCATTGATATCCTTGTAAAGAAACGAGAAATTAATGTGTGTGAAATCATAGAAAATGCCGTAGATTTCATGTTTGAAAAGGGTCTTGGATCATGCATGCACTATCTATGGTATCTAGATAATATCATAACGGTTAATGATGACTAAAAAACCAAACCTGTGAGCCAATGGTATATTTTATGCAAGTTTTTACAGTTGTTTTTTAGTTTTCCAAAAGTTTCATTCTGTTTTATTTTTACTCAACATTATGATGGCAACCCATGTCCGTCAACAATTGTATACTTTAACAAAAACTACGTTCTAGTAGCTTCAATGTATGGTCACTGTTGTTTTTCATCACTGATTTTGTTTACTGCTTATGTTTTTTGTATGTTTTGATGTACCGATTTCATAAAAACAAAAAATATACAAGGATTTTTGGTCTTAATGTCTGTGTTGTTACCATTAGAACATTTAGACATCTTGTTCAGACAACGTGTGACATTGCTCATTCTTCATATGTTTTTGCAAATCCACACAGAGAAATGCGAAAGATTAATAGAAATTACATGTGGCTACATCACATGTTTTTTCAGAGGCGTAAAAATAAAAGTCAACAGTGTTAGTATGGGGATCTAAAATATCACATGCACGATATGATCCTAATTTTGTTACCTGACGTCTGTCACATAGCCAAAGATCATCTACTTCATGTCTCTACGAATCCTGACAGAGCTTTAGTTTCATATACACAACACATCAAATGTAAACCACGGTAAACTAAATACATTTGACAGTCAAGATCTCTAATTTTCTGACAAGTCCAAAAAAGATGATGAGGTCATCATCAAACATCGCTCACTTTTAAGGTACCGAAAGGTTTTTTGTTTATTTTAGTATAACTCAACACTGAAATTTTAGTTAAGTACACAGAAATGCACAGATTTTACGTTTTCAGTATACATGTGTACATCACACAGTGATTTCAGTCTCAACTAGATCGATGATCTATCAATATTAGCCACAAATGTTGTTTGTATGCGTGCTCTGATTTCACAAAACATCCATTTACATTCAAAACCTTTTGGATTCAACACCTTAAAGTCATCAATGTTATTTCGTTCACATCAAACGCACCAAAATTTTGAATGTGCAAACTGTTTTACTTCGTTTTAAACATGTTTGTGCGGTTTCGGTCTAGATTTTTATAGAAAACTTCAGAACATGACACCATTTTAACATTTACAAAAGGATGAAACATTTTACTTTTAACTGGATCCCATGAGTATGTGTTGCTGTGACAAATACCTTTGATTGTTTGGAAATTATATGAATGCAGAGAAACAACGCAAAAGTTTTGAACTTTAACATAATTTATATGCGTCCTGATTTTTAAAAACAGTAAGCTGTAATGTTTCTTACACACAGATCTAAACACATCACAAGTCTCAATGTTTAATAACATAAAAACCTGTATGCAAAGGTTTGTTGGCGTATTTTTTAGACACAAGCTGTTTATTTTCATCTTTAAACAAATGTGTATGACAAAAGTTGTTCTGCCTGAACTGACACTAAGGATCGATGCCGAAATGTTAAATCTAAGTATTTGCAAAACAACCTTCACCGTCATATAGATGTTTTCAATCTAATGGTACCTGTTTAAATGTGACCATACTGTTTCAAACATTACCAAGTTGTAGATGGTTGTGACTCAAGTTACAAAGGTTTTAACAAACATTACTGTTTGTCACGGTGTGTTTCATCGCATTGCTGTTGTATGCAACAGACTCTCAAGTTTTATGTTAAAAGGATTACTAAAAATAAAAAACTAAGCATTCTGTATTATGTTGGTGCTGATGATTTTACAAGTTTACAGTTTCAAACATTTTTTGCTATATTCGCTGTGAAAGATTTAGTAAATAAATCTAAAACATAAACAGTGTTGAAGAGTTACCGCAATCTTCTAGCAACAATTTTCAAGAGATTACCAACATGTATGATGTACTAACTGTCAGGGGATCTGTGATATTATTTTCTGAAGTAATTAGCTATCTAATGGCTACTGCACAATAACTTAAGCGATAAAGAGTTTGACAAATGTTACATAAACTATAGAAACGAAACAAGATAAATTACAAAGTCACTGGCATGAGGTTTACACTTAAATAAATCACGCAGATGTTTAAAGTGGTACATTGGAACATCTGCGTGATTTATTTAAGTGTAAACCTCATGCCAGTGACTTTGTAATTTATCTTGTTTCGTTTCTATAGTTTATGTAACATTTGTCAAACTCTTTATCGCTTAAGTTATTGTGCAGTAGCCATTAGATAGCTAATTACTTCAGAAAATAATATCACAGATCCCCTGACAGTTAGTACATCATACATGTTGGTAATCTCTTGAAAATTGTTGCTAGAAGATTGCGGTAACTCTTCAACACTGTTTATGTTTTAGATTTATTTACTAAATCTTTCACAGCGAATATAGCAAAAAATGTTTGAAACTGTAAACTTGTAAAATCATCAGCACCAACATAATACAGAATGCTTAGTTTTTTATTTTTAGTAATCCTTTTAACATAAAACTTGAGAGTCTGTTGCATACAACAGCAATGCGATGAAACACACCGTGACAAACAGTAATGTTTGTTAAAACCTTTGTAACTTGAGTCACAACCATCTACAACTTGGTAATGTTTGAAACAGTATGGTCACATTTAAACAGGTACCATTAGATTGAAAACATCTATATGACGGTGAAGGTTGTTTTGCAAATACTTAGATTTAACATTTCGGCATCGATCCTTAGTGTCAGTTCAGGCAGAACAACTTTTGTCATACACATTTGTTTAAAGATGAAAATAAACAGCTTGTGTCTAAAAAATACGCCAACAAACCTTTGCATACAGGTTTTTATGTTATTAAACATTGAGACTTGTGATGTGTTTAGATCTGTGTGTAAGAAACATTACAGCTTACTGTTTTTAAAAATCAGGACGCATATAAATTATGTTAAAGTTCAAAACTTTTGCGTTGTTTCTCTGCATTCATATAATTTCCAAACAATCAAAGGTATTTGTCACAGCAACACATACTCATGGGATCCAGTTAAAAGTAAAATGTTTCATCCTTTTGTAAATGTTAAAATGGTGTCATGTTCTGAAGTTTTCTATAAAAATCTAGACCGAAACCGCACAAACATGTTTAAAACGAAGTAAAACAGTTTGCACATTCAAAATTTTGGTGCGTTTGATGTGAACGAAATAACATTGATGACTTTAAGGTGTTGAATCCAAAAGGTTTTGAATGTAAATGGATGTTTTGTGAAATCAGAGCACGCATACAAACAACATTTGTGGCTAATATTGATAGATCATCGATCTAGTTGAGACTGAAATCACTGTGTGATGTACACATGTATACTGAAAACGTAAAATCTGTGCATTTCTGTGTACTTAACTAAAATTTCAGTGTTGAGTTATACTAAAATAAACAAAAAACCTTTCGGTACCTTAAAAGTGAGCGATGTTTGATGATGACCTCATCATCTTTTTTGGACTTGTCAGAAAATTAGAGATCTTGACTGTCAAATGTATTTAGTTTACCGTGGTTTACATTTGATGTGTTGTGTATATGAAACTAAAGCTCTGTCAGGATTCGTAGAGACATGAAGTAGATGATCTTTGGCTATGTGACAGACGTCAGGTAACAAAATTAGGATCATATCGTGCATGTGATATTTTAGATCCCCATACTAACACTGTTGACTTTTATTTTTACGCCTCTGAAAAAACATGTGATGTAGCCACATGTAATTTCTATTAATCTTTCGCATTTCTCTGTGTGGATTTGCAAAAACATATGAAGAATGAGCAATGTCACACGTTGTCTGAACAAGATGTCTAAATGTTCTAATGGTAACAACACAGACATTAAGACCAAAAATCCTTGTATATTTTTTGTTTTTATGAAATCGGTACATCAAAACATACAAAAAACATAAGCAGTAAACAAAATCAGTGATGAAAAACAACAGTGACCATACATTGAAGCTACTAGAACGTAGTTTTTGTTAAAGTATACAATTGTTGACGGACATGGGTTGCCATCATAATGTTGAGTAAAAATAAAACAGAATGAAACTTTTGGAAAACTAAAAAACAACTGTAAAAACTTGCATAAAATATACCATTGGCTCACAGGTTTGGTTTTTTAGTCATCATTAACCGTTATGATATTATCTAGATACCATAGATAGTGCATGCATGATCCAAGACCCTTTTCAAACATGAAATCTACGGCATTTTCTATGATTTCACACACATTAATTTCTCGTTTCTTTACAAGGATATCAATGCATACGTCAATTACAAAGGCCGACATAAGTATGATATTGATGATGTAGAACGCGGCCTCGTCACATTCATAAAATATCTCTAGGGCCTTTCTAATAATCACACGGGGTTCCTCTTGGGCCTGTACAACTGTCTGTACAATGTTATTGAAAGAGCCGTCTATAATTTTCACACCATCTGTTTTTTCCTTGAGTCTGGTTACACGACCGGCGTTAGATTCGCAATAGTTTGGAGGCATGCACACATTGGCCTCTTTGTATATCACAGTACATAGTAGATTGGACATCTCGCGCTTGTAGTTCTTTTTAAGCATATCTTTAAAAAGGTCGGTCCCGTACACATACCCCATCTGGCCATTGCGTAGTCGTTCGAATGATCTTTGTGCCATCTTTTTCAAAAATCTGTAGTTTCGTAGACAACTTTGCTTGCTTGTTTGTTTCTGAGTTCAATCGCCTTCTCAGCAACAAAAGGCTCGTGTCCACTGTTTCCGCCGCGTTGCGTTTGATAGTTTGTTTGCGAATTCGGACACCTTGGCAGCATCAAAAGTTTCCACAGTTTCTGCAAAACATAAAACAGACCTCTGGTGTGTACGAATCCGACACGGTTGTTCAAATTGTTCTGTGATGTGTTAATCCGGGGTTACGTTTTTGGTAAAGGTTCTGTGTTCAGAAGGAAAAACTTCTCATCTATACAGAACATTCTTCGCTTCACAACCCCCGCAGCGTTGGTCGTTTGGTCCGCACCACGTGATAACTGCCATTGCGCACACACACACACACACACACACACACACACACACACACACACACACACACACACACACACACACACACACACACATACACGCACGCACGATATCCGCTGGGGGTTTTACGATGTTACGATCTTAAACCTAACCTAATATCAGATAATATGTTCAAATAGTTTATTTTTATTTTATTTAGTAAAAATTAAGGTTTACCTATTTAACGTACGCCCGTGATTTTAATATTATGTAGAACCATGTCCTAGCTGTTGTTGTGTTTATGGACGCACACAACCATGTTTAACAAAATGTCAAATTTGTTAAATGTTTTGTCTTTAAAGCAATGATTGTTGTCACGTATGTGACAACCTGGTTTATAACAACATCAAACGTTGATAAATAATATTTGCACCCGTTTTGTTGTCCTCTAAGGGCTAACACAAGGGTTTATGTCATCATAGGATGTGTGATAAAATGTCTTAAAACTTCTAAGTTTCTTTAAATTACGAATAAGAAATAACATGCTTTAATCTGTATCTGAGTAATGAAGCCTGAAAATCTAAAATAAACCTATTACTTTTTGTCAATGGGGGCTGAGTTTCTTTTATTTTACCAACACTCCCTCTGTCCAGACATCTGGGGGGGTTGTCTGTTGGTTGATAGCGGACTGGTGATAGAGAGAGAGAGAGAGAGAGAGAGAGAGAGAGAGAGAGAGAGAGAGAGAGAGAGAGACTGAAACTGTTCGTCCAAACAACAAACTTTTTCCACATCAATAAATATGTCGAACACTCGCAAAACAAGAAACACCCACTGGAATAACATGTTCAAGAACCCTTTTATTTTGACTAATGTGTACCGTGTTACATTTATCGTAAATAGACATGTACACTTGGATATTAGATGACATTAATGAATTAAACTCAGAATAGGGTGAAATGTCTTAAAACGCTTAACGCCAGATATATGAGCGCATCAGCGTACGTTTTCTGGCAACGTTGGTACACGCATTCACATGTTTTAATCAGAGACTTTGGTTAAAGAAAGTCCCAATCTAAAATAAAACCCCTATTATACCGGAGCGGACAGAATTACATTTTATTGTGTAATAAACACATATTCACAGTTGATTTTAAGATGTCATTAATTTAAAACAAACTCAGAAAATGATATGAAAGTGTTTTTAATCGTTTAAAAGTTTCTTAACTGTGGATATGAACACTCATCCGCGTATGTTCTCTATTATATACGCCAGAGCGCGATCTAATGGTGTGATCAGAATACTATGTCTGAAAAGATTAAACTTTTATTTAGTTTAAAATAAATAGCCTTTAGTCTAAAGAATGTGTTATTGGTGTCCCCGGTGGTTTTGGCACTGTTCATCGCTATACCACTGCTGAATATTTCATTAAATAATTTGTTACAAACAAATGCTTTATTTTTGACAGAGTGTCCATATTACATTTTACCATTACAGTTTTAAAAGACTCTACCTAGATTACAAACTGACCCTGCTGTGAAATATCTATCACATACGGTCATAAGTTCAGCATCAGAAACTTTGAGGCTGTTCAGTAAAATATAGCTTATAGTTAAATAGATAATAGTACATTTAAGGTTAACCAGTTACAACTAAAATATTTATTCTTGCGTGACTTTACAGAAGTCTCTTGCCAATACAATCGTATATATCAAACTATATTTGTCATACACGCAGTCAATTGACATAAAATCTAAAATAATATTTTATTTTTGTCAGAGCAGACAATGTAAGACTCTTTGTATAATATACACCTTTTCACACATGGTTTTAAGAATCATTTAATTAAAAATAAAAACCTCCTAAGATGGATGAACACGTCTTTAATCTTTTAAAAGTTTCTTAACGTCAGATATAAGGTCTCTGTCACCATCGGTGCACATATACACATGTCTTAATCATAGCCATGATTAAAGAATCCTCTAAATCTAAAATAAAACTCCTATTTTGCCATAGTGGACAGAATTACATTTATTAACTTTAATTTAAAACGGCATATATGAACACTCACCCTGCGCTTTGTCAGGCACCGCCGGATCTTTAATACGCGTGAAACTATAGAGCAGGTCATGAAAAGATTCACGGAACTCATGAATCGTTTAAAATTGTATTTAGTTTAGACTTTTGTCTAAAGATTATAGTATTGCCGGCTCCGAAGGTTATGGCTCAGATCATTGCTTAAACTATACACGTATACGGAATATTTCATTAAATAACTTGTGATGTTACAAACAAATGTTTTAATCGTAGCATTGTTCATGATTTGTCTAAATCTAAAACAAATTCCTATTTTGCCATAGTGGACAGAATTACATTTATTAACTTTATTTTAAATGACAGATATGAACAATCACCCGACGCTTTGTCAGACACCGCCGGATCTTTAATACGCGTGAAACTGTAGACCAGGTCATGAAAAGATTCCCGGACTTCGTGAACCGTTTAAAATTTTATTTAGTTCAGACTTTGTGTCTGATCAGAAACTATAGCTCGATAGAAAACATCGGCTTTAAGCGTAGCCAGGTACATCTAATATATATATATATATATATATATATGATTAGTGATTGCCTTTAAATAAACTTATGCTGTTGCAAAACTTTAGATTCAACAACACACCCGCGGTGTGAAAGTCAGTATTGAGAAGCGCACGGGGCGAGCAAAGGTGGGAGGATGGTTGAGATCTGACATCAAATGTCAATAAACAGCAAATGTCGAAACACGAGCCGTCATTAAACATGACACCATACGCTTGACATAAAACACACTCAGGAAAAACAATCACTCTAAATGACCGGCAATAAAACCATTAAATACTTTCTGTCTAAAGTTGACAACTTGTCCAGATTTTGATTGATGGTCCCGCCCCCCTGTCAAAGGGTCATAAAATACGACCTGTCAACGGGGTGGGGGAGGGGGTCATAAAAGTTTGACGAATGGTGCCCCGTTACAACTACTTAGGTTTAAACATTTGATTTTTACCATTTTGTAATCCATTCAGCCAATCTCTGGGTCTAGTGCTAGCACTTTTAGCATAGCTTAGCATAATCCATTGAATCTGATTAGACCATTAGCATCGCGCTAAAAATAGTTAAAGAGTTTCAATATTATTCCTATTTAAACCTTGACTCTTCTGTAGTTACATCGTGTACTAAGACCAACGTAAAATTTAAATTTTTGATTTTTAGGTTATATTTTTAGGTACTATATTCTCATTCTGGCATAATAATCAAGGACTTTGCTGCTGTAACAAAAATATTCCCATTGGTCACTTTCAATAGCAGGGGACTATTTTCGGGCACTTTGCAATATCATTGCACCCGCATGTTACGGCAGCAAAGTCTTTGATTATTACGCCAGAATGAGACTATAGTTCCTAGAAATATCTGCCTAGAAATTCACAACTTTTAATTTTCTCTCTTTCTTAGTACTGAAGAGTCAAGTTTTAAATAGGAAAAATATTGATACACTTTGGTTATTTTTTTGCACATTGCTAACGGTCTAATCAGATTTAATGGATAATGCTAAGCTATGCTAAAAGTGGTACCACCAGACCCGGAGATCAGCTGAATGGATTCCAAAACTGTAAAAATCAAATGTTTTACTCTTGAGGAGCTGGAAAATGAGCTTATTTCAAAAAAAGTGGAGTGTCCCTTTAAAGAGGTCACATCAAACATGGTCTTAATCTACTTAGTTCTTGTCGGGTCTACAAATAAATATGAGCTACTTCAATAAAACTATTGGGAAAATGATAAGCAATAAAAGGGTCTGACCTTATCTGGGTCCTTCTCTGTGCTACATGTTTTTCACATTACTGGTGTTCAGGAATAATATTGTGTATTCCAGGATCTAAGCATCAAATCACTGTTACCAAAATATTGAATATCGCACCACTGAGCGCTCCATTTACTATGCAAGGAGACTTAATATGGCCACTATGGTGAAGGAAGCCCCACCTTCCAGTTAAAAAAACCAATCATTAGTCAATAAAGAGACTGATGATTCTCTGGAGGAGGGGCTATGTGAAGAATGGCATGAGATGCTTGCAAATCCGTGCACATGCACAGTAACCTAAACAAATCTCTGGAAAAAGGCGTTTTTTGATCATTTGAGGTTAAGAAATAAAAAATTATGTTACAGTTGATGTCAGGTTTAATTGTTGGTTAAAAATATTTTATGTAATTGTGATTTTAGCACCTGATTTTAAAGGTATATGTCTTGCATGACTGAAATAACGGCCTGATCATGAGGCATTGCAAACATGGCCGCCTAGTGGCCCGACTTCCCTAAAGGGACATTGATGTGACTAGGCGAAGCCCAATAGCAAGCACAGAATGAGTCAATAAATATAGTTATGTGCTTAAAGTTATTTTAGTTAGATTTACTTACGGGAAGTTACAGAACGGTCTATATCAAACTCTACTTTCTGGATCAAATGTGAATCAGCACCCTAGACAATGTTGATTACCACAGAAAATAATTTTGACTCGCTAAACTACTCGAAAGCTTTACAGTAGAAGTAAATGGGGCCATGCACTTCAGCTGTTTAAAAGCAGAAGCGCAAAGCTGGTGTTTTTTGTTAAAGCACTTACTGAGAATCGTTACTGATAACAAACGGTCTGAATGACTGTGTGTTAGGTCAGTGCTACCGTGTGCATTATATCTGTTACCAGCAGCACTTTGTCAGACAAACAAACACACGTACACACAATTGCCCTCGGCTCTACGCCGGCCGTTATGTAAAGCCATCTTTATCCAGGAGGAAGCTCGTAATCTTCTTTGTATATTTGCGTTGGGCTTCCATTAGCGAGGATTTGATTTGTATGATGCTCACAGTAGAGCGTTTGGTCATGTGGTGTATAAAACAAACCTCCAGGCTTTTTCCAGCAGTTCTTTCAGCACCATGGAGAGCTCTTATAGATAATACACTACACATGTAACTTCAAAAAGAAAAAAAAAAAAATATATATATATATGTGTCAGTCTCCAATGTACATTCAAGAGAGCAGGTTGTCGTACTGTAATAGCATCACACATATGCGCTGAGTGCCAGCAATCCTGCCTCAGCACCACGCTCGCATGCGCCCAGATTTCATCGAAAATATCTTAATTCGCGTTAAGATCTTACAGGTGTGGAAAGACAAGACATTGAAGAATTCCTCTTCTTAGGTTAAAATGTTTTTTTTGTAGTAATGATGTTGTAATGAAAGGTACGATCTGTAACTTTTGCCTCTATATTGCCTTCTCTGTTTAAAACATGGCAGTTACTTTACAAAACTTATACAACTATTTGTTGATAAAAGTCATGTGACATTGTTTTATGTTTATGCCTGTTTGCTGCAACCAAATTGCCTTTGAGAAATGAATAAAGATGAACTTAACTGAAGTCAATTGACAACAAACTGACATTTCCACACAAAATCATACTCGACAGCTCAAATAATAATATAAATAAATCATTACTATAAGCTTCACATTTGCGAATTGGGGTTACAACGCTGTTTATTGTTAAATAAAATAAAAAAAATTTAAGTCATTCGGTAGCTTTAAGTCAATCGGTCATAAAATACATTTGGAAAACATTACAAGCAGAATAGGAAAGAAAACAATAGAAGAAGTTAACTAAACATCATTTTAGTTATGACATTGTGGCTGTATCAAGTATTCTGGTAAATTGTGAAATTGAAAACAAATAAATATATATAATTTTAGATTAAATGTTGAGTTAACTCTCGATTAATCGCAAATTAATCGCAGATTTTTTATCTGTTCTAAATTTACCTTAATGCTTTTTAAGTTTATAATCCTTTAAAGCAGACATATCATGCTTTTAAATCTGTCGTTTTTACATATAAATCATCTATTTGTGGTCTCCTTTCTACCCCTTTTCTGATGTGCATCTGAGAGCAACTAGTTTTGGTACTGTCTTTTTAAATGCACGTCATACCCTGCCCCCTCTCCAGGTTGCAGAGGTGACACTCGGTTAAACTCCACCCCGTTCGGCCATTTTTGTAGTTTTATAGCAGAGATACGATTATCTAGCGGCATAGAAACTTTTTATTTACTCGTTATTCACAAAATGTCAACAACGGAAGACTTGTCCATCCAGCCGTACATGTTCGCGCCAGAGTCGGAAATGGAGCGAGATGAAAACCTGCAGAACAACGTCTTCATATGGAGGTATCGCAATGGTGTGTTAATGCCGGCTGTCTTATTTCAGAATATTAACAATTATAAAGTTGACTATTATTCTTAGTTAATTGTTAGTTGTTGTAATATGCTATAACTTAATCCCGGGTTGATGACCACATGCGACATCCGCAGGCTGCAGCCTTCGGATTGAGAAACAGCACTGCTAAACCAAGACAACCGTGTACTTTACTGTTTTTAAAGTTATTTACAGCTTACCGAAGTGCTCTGCTCGTCGTCTCCAAAGATAGAAGTAATTGACCCCTCAATCAGACGAAGTCTATCGGCAAATCCTACTTTATACTGGTGGAGGTTGGTGAAATAGTTATCCTTGAAGTGCTTCGTGCACTAAAAAATGACATTTCCGTGAAAAATAAAACTCAACCAGGCACAGGTTCAACAACCGAACATTTTGATTTACTCTCTCATAACTTCTGCATCTTTGAGCTTGGACTACAATATCGCAGCGAGAAATTGAAAATGGCGGATTGCTCGTAGTGTTGGGCTGGAAGTCGATGTCCTTATTTAGCAGTTCCGCTGCAAATACTGTGACGTAATTGTTCAAAAAACGTAATAGATAATAGAAAAATCAGAACCGGTTGGAAAATATGACCAAAACAGAATATAAAGATATCAACAAAGCACCTGAAGAGACTGATTTCAACTTTTATGTACTTCTAAACATTACAAATATACAACAAAATGCATTTAAGAGCTAAGAAAGTGGATTTAGCATGATATGTCTCCTTTAATCAACATGTGGACAAATATAGATATGCAAATGTATGTTTACACCTGCCTGTTTACATTTTTGACCAAACCATCAGCCATTGTTTTGTAAATGAATTTTCCTTTCGGAAGACTCTCTTCTTTCCCCATTTTTGATGCTGCTGCATCATGTGTGACGTGTGCTGGCATGAGCAAAATGAGCAAATTAATGAGTTATTTAATATATTATAATATAATATAATATCATATAATTAATAGACATTCTCCATTAAAAAACTTAAAAACAATGCATGATTTGTTGGAATCGGACAAAACATGACAGAACTACATACTGTTTGAAGTTGACGGAGTTGGTAAAGTTAATTTTGAGAAAAAAATCCAAATTTTCCACAAAAATTCCCACATCCATACCTTAAAATCACTGGTAAAATGAATAAATTTGGCACACACAAAATCAAACAAAAAAAATCTAAATATGTTAAACTTTTTTCTTTCTTTTATTGTTTGATTGACATTTAGACAGACAACTTTAAGATCTACTGTAATAGAAGGATCTAATATAATGTTACACATCAGATATTTTTCCTCAACAATTAATCAAACATTCACTTAAGACATAACAGATTATTTTTTGCATGAATTCTTGTCAAAACAGATATTTTTAAAGCTATGAGGAAGATGCTTTTGAGTCTTGTCGCTCTTAATAACTCTGTTAACATCAATCAGGTCGCGAACTTAACTCTCTTAATAATTACTTTAACATCAAGCTAGTTCTGCACTTTATTTTCTAATTCCTGCCTGTTTTAAAACTGAAACTAAAATGTCAGATGCGCAAGTGGATGGACAACCATCCTTTGTGTATTAGTTAGCATTTAGCATTAGCATTTAGGACATTACACCTCTCAGAAAACATACAAATAAAGATCATTTTAGATGTTCAACGACCAGTCCAAGGGTCAAAAAACTGTGCATTGCATAAATTAGTGGCGTTAAAATTAATTTGCATTAACGTGTTAATTTTGACAGCCCTATTATAATAATATAATGTATAGTAAATATAATCAAATGTTTACTGTAATATAAAACTAAATTCGTTTTATTAAATTTAATTAAATACATCAAAATGTATTTAATATTATTAATGTTTGTTGCTAAGAAAGGACAACTTGAAAGGCAATTTTCTCAGTATTTTTTTTATTTTTTTGCACCTTTCAATTCCAGATTTTCAAATAGTTGTATCACAAACAAATATTGTCCTAGGCTAACAAACCATACATCAAAACTCATTTATTCAGCTGTGTTTTGTGTTGTCAACGTACCTTGTTAATTTTCAGCCTAAATGTGTTTTTGCATTTTGCAGGTGGTTGGGGGAAAGATGACAGAGTCTGGTCGACTTTGTGCTTTCATCACCAAAGTAAGGAAAGGGAGTTTAGCGGATACTGTTGGACACCTCAGACCAGGTATTTGTGAATGGCTTTGTCATTTTATTAAATGCTTTAGTGAATGTATAGCCTTTATATAGTAAGTGTTTGCCATTCTTGTTTCATAGGTGACCAGGTCCTAGAGTGGAATGGCAGAAAGTTGCAAGGAGCGACATTTAAAGAAGTTTACAATATCATTTTAGAATCAAAGCCAGAGCCTCAGGTGGAACTAGTGGTCTCACGGCCCATTGGGTATGACTTCACCTTAAGCTTTCCTTGGGTTTTAAGTACAAATAAAAAATTTGAGAACAAAAGTTGTTTATAATTAAAATTCTTTTAAAGTTACTGGTGGCTTGGATGAACACACATGAATATTTATTTACAGCTGTTACTCTTGGTTCCATTTTAATTATAATAGAGTGCCGGTTAAGATCTGTTTTTGGAAAAGTTTGGGTCGTTGCCATGATCTCATGGTCATTATGTCACATATTATTTGTATCATTGCAGAGATATACCCAGGATACCTGAAAGCACACATTCACAACTGGAGTCCAGTGAGTATTTACCAAAGTGGATAGTTTATGTGGTTGTATTTCATACATTTTTATTAAAAGGATTTTGGCATAGACAGCATTTATTTTTATGTGCATTTTACCAGTATGTGCCTGGGGATCAATCCCATGAGCTTGACTGATATATTGTACTGAATTAAAGACAAAAACTCACAATATTACAATTTATTGAATATACTTATTAATTAGGTATCGGAAATGACATATAATCTATAAATCCCATTTTCTATTTTAGGGTATATTTAAGGGGCATCTAACTATTTTAGGGGTATATTTTGGTATATATTTTTCCTGACCATTTTTTATTCAACATTGATGACACTGCTAAGACATCTTTGCAAATAAAGGATTTTGACAGCTGACTATGAAAGAATCTGTATATTTTTTGTGTCACTCACAAGTTGTTTTTCTGTCTCATATATGCATTTGCTTTCATTGAATCTCTTTTTAGGTTCCAGTTCATTTGAGTCACAGAAGATGGATCGGCCATCTATATCCATCACGTCTCCCATGAGCCCTGGTGTGCTGCGGGACGCCCCTCAGTATTTATCGGGACAGCTTACAGTAAGTTTACAAAACTGCTGTCCTGTACAGAGGACACAATGCGTTCCCCATTATTAAATTTGAAGTGTATTTTAAGGCAGCAGTGTCAAATGTGACCTTAAAATTAACATATGACAGTCTATGTTCACAGTGTTACTAACAATAAGCATTTTAAGTGCCACCTGCCCTTGTTGGTAGTTTGGCAGACATGAACAGAGACCTATATAGTCTCTCCAAACCTGATCAGGTTACATTCAGCCCTTGTGTAGTGCATTGCGTGACTGTAAAAAATACCCCGTCTGCTTGTAGTACATGAATAACTCTGGTGTAAAGTGCACCAGGTTGATTTAAGCAATATAAATAAAGTGCAGGTTTTTCCCTAAAACAGTTTGAAAAGAATGGATGTTTTAGGTCACTATAGGTCAGGCAGTTTTTCAATGATTGATAAGTGATGAAGTGTCCAGAGAAAAGCATAAGAAAATGCATGATGTAAAATGTAAGGAGTACATGACGACGGGCCGTTGAATTACTAGAAAATAATGCACTCCCAAGGTGGTAATGCGGCACAACATGAAGCGGGTGTGCATTATTTTGTACTTTTTCAAAAAGTAATGCGAGTTACTTTTCAGTTTAATTAATTCAATTTAAAAATAAATTTCCGTCATTGCGCATTGATCGTGGATAACCGAAAATGGGTAAAGAGGCGGGATGTGGGTAAAGCTGAAGTGGCTGGTTGCTGAAACCACGCCCACGTAGCTTGACTCTAGTGACAGCAGTGGCAGTTCACCCGTCACTCAAGTGGCCACGCCCTTAATTATGCAGAACTTTAAAGCTTAATATAATTTAAACGGATGAGTTACAAAAAAATTCAACCCCTCACAGTTGTTACGAAGGGAAAAATTAGATATAGACCGAAAACACTTTTTTTACCAAGCTGTAAACATATTATTTTCTACTGTAAAGCTGGGCATTTTAACATGATGGTTTATGGGAATTGACCTTGAGTGCAAGATTTACTCAAGGTCTTCTCAAAGCATCAGTCGGATCAGTGCAAGCAGTCGTAAGTCGTTCATTGACAATGTTGTTGGTTTATGTTTGAACTTATACAAGCAAAAAACTGAAATCATCTAATAACTGGTCTGTCTGACAAAATCCCTCTATCACTAATTTCCACATTTTCCTAAACTTGATGTCATTCGTATCTCATTGAATCTGACCATTCTAACACTTTATGGTGTGTACATGTGATTCTGTGTTTGGGATAGTTCACCCAAAAATGACAATTCTGCCCCTCATGTTGTAACAAACGTGTTTTTTTTGTTGAACACAAAGATGTTTTGATAAATGATGTTAAGCATACAGTTCACCGTGCCCATTAACATCCATAGTGTTTGTTTTTCCCACTATGGAAGTCAATTGGTACCATAATTTTTCAAATGATCTTCTTTTGTGTTAAAGGATTAGTCAATTTTCTTAAAGAAAATCCAGATAATTTACTCACCACCATGTCATCCAAAATTTCGATGTCTTTCTTTGTTCAGTCGAGAAGAAATTATGTTTTTAGAGGAAAACATTCCAGGATTTTTCTCATTTAAGTGGACTTTAATGGACCCCAACACTTATTAGTTTTAATGCAGTTTAAAATTGCAGTTATTTCAAACGAGGCATAAGGGTCTTATCTAGCGAAAAGATTGTCATTTTTGGCAAGAAAAATAAAAAATATGCACTTTTAAACCACAACTTCTCGTCTATCTCCGGTCCTGTTACGTGCCAGTGCGACCTCACGTAATTGCGTAATGCCGTGGAAAGGACACGTGTTACATATATGAAACGCACATTTGCGGACCATTTTAAACAATAAACTGACACAAAGACATTAATTAGTATCATTCAACATACAACAACGTCAAAACGGTCCTCTTTTTCCACACTTGTAAACACTGGGGCGTAGTTTTGCATACGTCATCTGTGACCTCTTGACGTGATGACGTATTACGTGAGGTCGCGCTGGCGCGTCAAAGTACCGGAGATGGACGAGAAGTTGTGGTTTAAAAGTGCATATTTTTTATTTTTCTTGTCAAAAATGACAATTGTTTCACTAGATAAGACCCTATTGTCTCGTTTGAGATCATTAAGAGTCCTTTAAAACTCTGTTAAAATTGCAATTTTAAACTGCATTGAAACTGTTAAAGAGTTGGGGTCCATTAAAATGAGAAAAATCCTGGAATGTGTTCCTCAAAAAACAATTTCTTCTCGACTGAACAAAGAAAGACATCAACATTTTGGATGACATGGTTGTGAGTAAATTATCTAAGAAAATGGACTAATCCTTTAATAAAGAATAAAGAAACTCATACAAGTTTAGAACAACATGAGGGCGAGTAAACAATGACAACATTTTTATTTTTGGGTGAACTATGCTTTTAATAACAATCTTGCTACTTTGTAATTTGCTGAGCAGGAGATTCAGCGTAAATAGCAGAGATATTCTTGTGATCATTAGCATTTTTGTAAAGACATAGAAAGCCACAAACATTTTTCAAGTTCACAGACAAAATAATATATTAACAATCCAAGTTTCATGAACATTACAGATCACTGATGGTAGATGATACATTAAAAGATTTGTATTCAAGTGATCACATGAAAGAGCCTCCGTGATCATTTTAGTTTAGTTTCTTTTTTAAATTGAATCTCCTGCTTGGCTTCCCGAGTGTTGCATTAACAACTGGTTTGGTTTATTGCATTTCTCCTCATTGTTTCATTTTATTTCCATTCACTTTTTCTTACCCAGAGCCAAAGCCTTAGTAGAAGAATTGAGCCTTTTAATCCTAGAGTTCAGGTAATCGTTCGTGTTTACAAGACACGCTACTCTTGCATTGCTTTCGTTTTTTGAATCTTCTGGATGTGCAGCAGGAAAACGGCTGCATTATCAATAAGTTTGCATTTTTCAAGTAATCTTTACTTTATGATGTCAAATTTGTAATGTGCCCATAAAGCATGTGCATGCAATAAATTTGGGCAAAATATTTTAAGAGACACCCCGTGTTTATCCCGGGCAGAGGAGTACCGTGTCTCTTTAAATGTTTTAGTGATTTAGAGATACAAAATTTGATTCTTTTTCCATGTAACATGAAACTGTATTGAATCATGACACTGTTCAGAATGATATGTATTGTTTTGAAGTTCTGCTCAATTCCTGACTGATTAAATAAATAAATCATTTTCACCTTCATCACTATGGTAATCATGCTAAAAAAAAAAAATTTTTCTTCAGTACTAACATTCATCACTTGAAGTTTCATGTTGCAGCTAAAAGGTGTCGTAAGCAATTTTTTATGAAGTTCGCACATATATTGTACTACTGTACCTGACAGACATCACTGAAATGGGTGTCTTGAGAAATTACACCTGTCTTGGATAAATCTATAGTAAATGTCAAGGGAGTAGCCTAGCCTTTGTTTTCCTAGCAAATCAGAAAACTAGCAAATCAAAGCACTTTTTTAAGATTGGCTAGGATGTGATCTCATTGAAGGATTTCGGTGCCCAAGTCTAATAAAAGCTTGCAAGACATTTGAAATTGTCTACAGCACCTTTAACCAAGCTTTTTATTATTATTCCAAGTACAGAGATTGGTTTCATACTCCTAGCAGACATGTCCTTTGTTTTCTTACATATTGCTGCATGTTTTCCCGAGTAGTAATAAACCCTTGTACAAGCAAGTATGGACTCTGGTTTTAAAGGTCTTTTCAGTGTTTCTGATGTGTAAGTATTTTCTGTCATGTACATACTTGCCTGAGCAGTGAGCTTGGTTTGTCATGCATCTTAGCATGTGAAATACAATGCTATAAATATAGGAATGCATATTAATTTTTTTTAACCTCTTTACTCTGCCACTCCCATGGACCCACCAGTGGGTCCAGTATTGCGTCATCACATTAATAAAAATATATATAAGTTGTGGAGCACAAAACTAGACCCATATAGTATTTTTTGAAAAGGTTGGAAGCTCAACTTTCTCTCCAGTCTGATCAATTTATATTACTTAAAGAAAAACACCACGTTTTTCAATTTTACTATGTTCTTACCTCAGCATATCTTTGATGTGTTAGCATTTAGCCTAGCTCCATTCATTCCTTTGGCTCCAAACAAAAGTTTTATTTGTCTAAATAGGGAAAACATTGAAGTGTTTGTTGGCTTCTAAGTTCATCCCTGTTTGGATCCTAAGGAATGAATGGGGCTATGAATGCTAACAAATTCATGATTCGCTGTACAAAGATTAAAAGTGCATGCTTTGAAGAAAGATAGGTATGTATTAAATTGTCTAAATTGAGGTAAGAACATAGTAAAGTATTAAAAACGGTGGTGTTTTCCTTTAAAATAATAATTAAGCTCAAATGAAGCAGCTTACCATGACACCCATGTTATTTACTTCCAGTATGTGACATTGTTTAAATACTTGGCAAAGTTGAAAAGTGTTGTGGTTTGTATGCTCAACGCTACGCTATTTTCTGGTTAATAAAAGTAACTTTATACCCTTTGTTAAGCTCCGCCCTGTCACTTACTAGTCATGTGTTGCAGAATTTCCTATGGGAATTAAGTGAAGTGTACAGTAAACAATGCGATTTTCAATAAAATGTGCTTAAGAACTGGTAAAAAAATAAATTGATATTATTTCTATGTGGGCCATTTTTTTAACCAAATTTATAAATATGATTAAAATGTGTAAAGTTTGTAAATCTGTATCGAAGCAAACACTTTACAATTTATTTGTATAAAGAAAAGCTTGATTTGATAGCGATACAACCAATAGCATTAATATTTCTACAATTTTTGACTTAATACTCCAATTTCAATACAGTATGTAAAGAAATAAATGTTAATTTACCATAGAGCAATTATAAAACTCCTTGCTAATGTCATATGTATATTTTCGAGATGGGAAAGAGCATGAACATATAATTTAATCTACTGTAGATTTCAAAAAGGGAAAAAAAGGATGTGTATCTTCTCAGGGTTGCTTGCATCACCAATAAGACTTGTTGGGACTTCAAAAGACTTGTTATAGAAAAGAGCAAAGGTTTCTTTGATAAATATAGGCGGAGCTTAAAAATGGGTCTGTTGAGCATGTAGCATCTCTCATACGTAGCCAGTATTAATTTTTATCTGATGTTTCTCCCCCTACAGGTCAAACTGTGGTATGACAAAGTCGGCCATCAGCTCATCGTCACCATACTGGGGGCGAAGGACCTGCCTTCAAGAGAAGACGGCCGACCGCGAAATCCATACGTGAAAATCTACTTCCTCCCTGACAGAAGGTGAGATTGGGTTACTTGTACACCATAACTGACTTGGAAAAAGCATTGCAGTGAGGTCATGCAATGACAACGAAGTACAATTTAAAATGCTTCTTACTTTTTTTACGTTTATTTTTTATTAATTGCAGTGTAGAGTAGACAAAAATTAGGGATGCATGCTATTATTTTTGTGTGCATACAGTTTATGTCATAAATATATCCAGAACCGGTTGTGTCACTAAATTAAAAAATGTTAGTAATAAAAAATAGTAGACGGTTTACAGTATGCATGACTAGCACAGTGACTGAGCACAGTTATTTCCATAATACCTTGCTCTTCTCCAGGACCCCATTGAATGATAGTATATCTGAATTTTAAACAGTTTTTACTCTGTTCCTGGGTTTCTCTACCATGATGGTAAATAAAAACAGTTTGAATAATTGTTTCTCCAGTGACAAAAGCAAAAGAAGAACAAAAACGGTAAAGAAATCACTAGAGCCCAAATGGAACCAGACCTTTATGTATTCTCCCGTCCACCGGCGAGAGTTCAGGGAACGTATGCTGGAGATCACGCTGTGGGATCAGGCCCGGGTACGAGAAGAAGAGAGTGAGTTCCTGGGAGAGGTAAGAAAGAGATTTATCATGGTAGATGATATTCGGCAAATAGGTAAGAGATGTAAAAAAAATAATAATAAAAATATAACCAGTAGGATTTGTTTCGGTATCATAATGACTGTGACCTTTTTAAAGATACACTTTGCTTTTTTTGAAAAAATGCCAGCTCCCCTAGAGTTAAACATTAGATTTTTACCATTTTGGAATCCATTCAGCTGATCTCCGGGTCTGCTGGTACCACTTTTAGCATAGCTTAGCATAATCCATTGAATTTGATTAGACCATTAGCATCGTGCAAAAAAATAACCAAAGAGTTTTATTATTTTCCTATTTAAAACTTGACTCTTCTGTAGTTACATTGTGTACTAAGAACGACAGAAAATTAAAAGTTGTGATTTTCTAGGCCATTATGGTTAGGAATTATACTCTCATTCTGGCGTAATAATCAAGGACTTTGCTGATGTAACATGGCTGCAGCAGGCGTAGTGATATTACGCACTGGCCGAAAATAGTCCCCTTGGTTACTTTCAATAGCAGGGGACTATTTTCGTACGCGCAGTGCGTAATATCATTGTGTCTCCTGCAGCCATGTTATAGCAGCAAAGTCCTTGATTATTACGCCAGAATGAGAGTTTAGTTCCTAGCCATATCTGCCTAGAAAATCGCAACTTTTAATTTTCTGTCGGTCTTAGTACACGATGTAACTACAGAAGAGTCAAGTTTTAAATAGGAAAAATATCCAAACTTTGGTTATTTTTTATCACGATGCTAATGGTCTAATCAGATTCAATGAATTATGCTAAGCTATTCCAAAAGTGGTACCGCCAGACCCGGAGATCAGCTGAATGGATTCCAAAACTGTAAAAATGAAATGTTTAACTCTAGGGGAGCTGGAAAATGAGCATATTTTCAAAAAAAGTGGGTTGTACTTTTAGGACAGCCCCCCCCCCAGTAATTCTCTCTGAAAAACAAATTTTCACTTACTATAATAAAAGAATCACAAATCAAGCAGAATAACTTTATTATTTCTACAAGTTGTATATCATAAAAGCATTATAATTTATATACGTAAATGAATTAAGAGAGTATAGTTTTATGATGAAAAATATGAATATTTTACATTTACACTGCTGTATTTTATGCATATATGTAATGTTCATTAGCAATTTGCTGTGAGGTTGTGCACAGTTTTTTAGATATAGACTGCATGTCAATGTTTGTCTTCATCTTCTGTAGATCCTCATAGAGCTGGAAACAGCACTCGTAGATGATGAGCCACACTGGTACAAACTCCAAACGCATGATGTGTCATCAGTCCCCCTGCCCAAGAGCTCCCCCTCCATGCAGAGACGAGCACTGCATGGAGAGAGTCCCTCACGCAGATTGCAGAGTACGTATCTCTCTCTCTCTCTTTATCTCTCTCGCTCTCTCTGTCTCTTACCCCCCTCAGTCTTTGTCAGAGCTGAAATCTCCAGGAATTGGTATGAGTATCCTGCATTTATTTCTTTTTTATTTCTTGACCTCATCGTTTCTGCAGCCAAAGGCCAGTATTCATACACATCAGGTAATGAAAGCTGCATGCTTGTCCTGTGGGTTTCATCGTGTGTTTTTACACTGGATCCACCCTGCTTTCCCTCTCACTTCTGTGAAAGACTAAATGAACACTGAATGAAATGGACCATATCTCCACATCACCAAACTTTCCCACAATGCCCTTTGATTTTCCCCAGTGCTGCAGTTTTTCCCTCTTTATTGCAGATTGGTCCAACCTCTTCATATGCTGTACAGTATTGCACAAGTGTGCTATTGGTAGGATTTGCTGTAGAGGTTGGTGGTATGGCCAAAATCTTAGATCAGGGGTATCTAAACTCAGTCCTGTAGGTGATCTGCAGAGTTTAGCACCAACTTTAGCGCTTAGCACCAAAGGCAAGTTGGAGCTAAACTCTGCAGGACACTGGCCCTCCACGACCCCCCGTTTTAGATCATGATTAAGTAACAGTTTTGTTTAGGAATTTCAAAGTAATAATTTTGGCTAAGCAGCTAAACTTCCCCCCTAATAACATGATTTTTCTATCTGGACCTATTTGCGTTACATCATACTGTAGCTATAGTATAGTTTTTTTGGTTGCTGTGTGGTTTTGCATTTACATTATCTTTTTTTTTAAAGGGATAGTTCACCCAAAAATGAAAATAATGTCATTAATGACTCACTCTCATGTAGGGCTGCATAACGATTAATCGCAATTAATCGTTTGCAGAATAAAAGTTTTTGTTTACATCATATATGTGTGTGTACTGTGTATAATAATTATGTATAAATAAATATACACACATGCATGTATAATTTTAAGAAAAAAATATTTATAGATTAAATATTTATATATAATATAAATTATATATAAATATAAAAATGTATATACACATGTAAATACGCCTTAAATACCTACATGCAAGTGTATTTATTCATGCATAATTATTATACACAGTACACACGCATATATGATGTAAACAAAAACTTTTATTCTGCAAACGATTAATCGCGATTAATCGTTATGCAGCCCTACCCTCATGTCGTTTCAAACTCGTAAGTTTATCTTCAGAACACAGTTTAAGATGTTTTAGATTTAGTCCGAGAGCTTGCTGACCCTTCATTGAAAATCTACGTAGTGATGCAAATGACGTACGACGTGGCTGACGTGTTATCTGGTGCGCCCCAGCTGTTTTTTGGTTTTGTGCGCTTGGGCTTCGTTTACAGTCTTAACCAATACACACGGTCTTAAAGTCGAATTCTCTTCTGACACGTCTGCGTGTGGGTTTGATTTAGTGATAGAGACGTAGAGATGTATGCAGCGCAGAGCAAAACAAGGAAAGATGACAGCCTTATGAAAGCAAGATGGAAAGACATGAATGAGGTTTATTGCTGGGTTGCTAGCTATCCCTGTAAAGCACAAGCGTCGTCCTCTCGGTGGGCGACTGCAGGTTGGAGTTCTGCGAGGCAGGACGGCAGATTAGCTTTCATTTTCAATGTGAGCTGAGTGATGGAGTTGTCGCCTCGGACTGTCAAACTCGGCAAACGTCAGCGTTACGGGTTGAGGAACAGCATTGTGTGCGGTTTATTCCTTATGACTAAAACGAACTGAAAATAGATCAATTTTCTCGCTTAATACAAGACCCATCGTGTACTTGTTTGGTGGTGCTGACTTGGTGGATTTGGAAGAAAGAGAGACATCTGACTGACACGTTTGGTTAAGTGTTACGAAATAAGCAGGTACATATAGTTTCTTTACCGCTTGATAGAAATATTTAAGATAGAGCTGTGGTTGTCAGTCATTGTTACATATAGCCACTAGGAAAGCTGTCTACAAAGTGTGCAGAAAACTTGAAAACTGTTCTCAAAGGTGGGCACGGACATTATGCTGGCTTTTTGGGATATTTCTATGGGACAAAAAATGCAAGATTATATTTAATTTAATACTGAAACAACATCTTAACTAGACTGATATTAAAACTTCACTCTTTCTCTCCTGTAGGGTCCCAGAGGATCAGTGACAGCGAGTTTTCAGACTATGACTGTGAAGATGGTGTTGGTGTTTTATCAGGTAAGACATTAGGAGGAGATTAAGAGATTTACTGCTAGATTCTTTCAATATAAAGATGTTGCAAACCAAAATCTCACAGATATTCAGAGGGCTGTGTCCAAAATAAACACTCATAAGCAAAAAAAGCAAGTACAATTGCCCGCCAGCATTTTTTTTTCCACAAAAGTTTGACAAAATGCCTTCCAGAAAAATGTTCTTCAATAAATGTATAAACATACAAATATATCAAATAAAAGAACAGACCCGCTGCTTTCAAAGAAACAAACAAAACAGAATTTTTTTTCATCCTATCTTCATTTTTATAACCTCTTAAATATGTGTACTGTAGGTTACTTCAAAAATATAAAATATTGAGCAAAAAGCTAAAATAATTTCATTTTTGTCAAATAATTTTATTAGAGATCAGATTCAGAACGATGATCAAAACATACACGGAGTTAAAAATGTTGTTAAATTAGTTTTTGCTTCAGTTTTTATAAATTGGACATGAGCACCATCTAGCAGAATTACAGATTACCGTTAAACTCGTCAGCTAGATGGTCAGCCCAGTGGGTTTAATGTTCACTACGTTAGAATTTATTCTGCAAATGCGTTTCCATCTCCCATTATTCACATTTACTATTTTTCGCAAGTCAAAAACCAACTTAAGGGAGCGTAACAACTTTTTTGCGAATTAAGATTTCTATTCGAAATTTGGCATTTCCATCACTCGTTTCTGATGCGATACTTTAAAATACACATCAAATCGTGGAAACATGGCTTTTGACACATAAACCATATCATGTTGCATGTATAAACTCCGAAAATAAATAGTTGTACAAATTGTATACAAATGGATAAAACAATATATGTTAACTCTTTCCCCGCCATTGACGAGATATCTCGTCAATTAAGAGAAAACGCTTCCCCGCCAATGACGAGATTTTCCGTCTTTCCGCAATACCGCTATTATCCACCAGGTGGCGCCCTTCCGCAACTTTTTAAAACCGGAAGTATTGCCCTATGGCAAGCTGCTGCATGTCCGTGTCTGTTTTAAAGATCGCTCTGAATGGGATCTCTATGAAAAGTCCGTCACAAATATGGAATTATCTCTGCTTTTTGCTCAAAATATGGTGTTTTTGCAAAAACCTACCCATATTCAAAAGCTGATTGCAAAAGAACCACTAAAGGTAGGATGAAACGTTTTTTTTTGTTTGAAAGCAGAGGGTCTGTTCTTTCATTTGGTATATTGTATGTTTATATATTTAAAGAAGAACATTTTCTGGAAGGCATTAAACTTTGGTGAAAATCATGAAAAACGCTGGCGCTGGCTGGCAACTTTTTTTAAAAATGCTGGCGGTGAAAGAGTTAAAGGGGACATTTCACAAGACTTTTTTAATATGTCAAATAAATCTTTCATGTCCCCTGACTACATATGTGAAGTTCTAGCTCAAAATACCATATAGATAATTTATCAGGCCCGGATTGGCCATTGGGAGGACCGGGAGAATTCTTGGTGGGCCGGTCAGTTTTTTTTGGCCACGAGGGCCGGTGTTCTCATGCCATCGGGTTGAAGGTTGCTGTCCCTAGGCTGCCAGTAGCTACTTTCTAGCCCCATTCACGTAATTTGCGAGTGGAGATGACTCCGCTGCTTAATGTCCAAGTTGATTGTGTCCCGAGTCCTGTTTTTTCTGCTTTAAGGGGATTAAGGGGTGGTATTATCCCCTTCTGACATCACAAAGGGAGCCAAATTTCAATGACCTATTTTTTCACATGCTTGCAGCAAAACTAAAACTTTTACCAAAACTACTGGGTTGATCTTTTTCGCATGTTCTAGGTTGATAAAAGTACTGGGGACCCAATTATAGCACTTAAACATGGAAAAAGTCAGATTTTCATGATATGTCCCTTTTAAAAATCATGACTTCACATTGGAAATAGAAAGTCACTTTGCATTGTGAGATACAGTATTTCATGAAGTGTGCACTTGTTGTATACAGCACAAAATTCACATATTTCAGCTGTCATATCTCTTATCTATGATACATACAGGAAGAGAAGCCTGGCACAACCCACCATTTCTCTCTCTCTCTCTCTCTCTCTCTCTCTCTCTCTCTCTCTCTCTCTCTCTCTCTCTCTCATTGATTTTGACATGGTCTCAGTTGTAAAGTGCTGATACAGTGTTCTCCAACTGGGAGCAGATGATTAACATTTACAGAATTATAGATCGCTGCTTTTCCTTCATGCACTCTGTACCGATGTAGTTGTTTTCCGGCCTGTGTGTTTAGTATTTATTGTAGTGTGATGTAGAATGTGTACTACTCAAATGGTCACATTCAGATGGGTGTGCCTGTACGGGGGAAAAAATCATATACTGTATATTAAAGCAATAAACCCCGAGAAGCAGTGGGTTACCAGTGCATTTTATAACAGCTAAGGGGCGTTGTTAGGCACGACGCGAAGCGGAGTGCCTAAACCCCCTTAGCTGTTATAAAATGCACTGGTAACCCAACGCTTCGAGGGGTTTATTGCGTTTATAAAACGGTTACTTCATATGCATAACGTTAGCGGGATTTTATAAAATAAAACACAAATAAGTTGTAATTATATTAGTACAAATATTACTCTTCCGCCAAACAAAGTAGTTCCTCAGAATCAAGTGTGACTGAAACAGAGCGCAGTTCCCAACCAACACAGACACAGCAAAGACACAATGAAAATATGATTTAAGACTGTGGTGTTTATTTTATAAATAACCATTCATCTAATTTATACATTAACATTTATATCGTGCAACTGTTGAAGTGATGATCAAATATGCTTGGAAGCATGCTGAACTCTTTCCCCGTCAGCGTTTTTTTTTTTTTTTTAAGTTGCCACCCAGTTTTAGTTTAATGCCTTCCAGAAAATTATTTTCTTTATATAAACATAAAATATCAAAATGAAAGAACAGACCATCCGCTTTGAAACAACAACAAACAAAAAAACATTTCATCCTACCTTCATTTGATCTCTTATCACCTCTCAAATTTTTTTATTAAAAGCGGAGATAATTCCATTTTTGTGAAGAACTTTAGTAAGAGATCAGATTCAGACGGAGCCATGCATAGATATGTATAAAGGCTAGATGGCTCGCCCGCCCTGCTGGCCAATTGAGTGGAACGTCTGCATTTTGGCGGCCATCTTAGGACAGGGCGCTCGCTCACTCCTAGCATTGAGTTTTAATGATGCAGGTACTTTTAAATGACCATAACTTGCTTAATTTTTTACCGATTTTCAAACGGTTTGGTTTATTATAAACGTCAAAGATGTAACTATGACACTGCATACCTATACTAAAAATATATAAAAAAATCATGAAACATGTCAAAGCATCCAGTATTATAGCCACGTTAATAACGTTTGTAAAAAACCAAACCGTTTGAAAATCGGTAGAAAATTGAGCAAGTTATGGTCATTTAAAAGTACCTTCACCATTAAACTCAATGCTACGAGTGAGCGAGCGTCCTGTCCTAAGATGGCCGCCAGGTGATGCCATTAGGGACTCAGCGGTAAGCCATCTAGCCTTTATACATATCTATGGAGCCATGAACAGTACTACACGGTGTTTTCAGTGAATGCGTCAGTGTTTAAGTTGGGTAAGATCGCCACCCAGTGGATAATAGCGGACATATGAACTTGAGTTATAAAATCCTCAGACAACGTTTTCTCTTTATCGACGAGATGACTCAACAATATTTATTGACATTCATCTGGATATCGCCATTAATTGTGCAATTGTAGACAAATTAAAAATATGATTTAAGACTGTGGTGTTTATTTTCATAAATCAATACGCAGTAACAGTGGCGCAGTGATACTTATGTAATGTGGTCTGAACCGTGAGGTTACCGGTGTATTTTATCACGGCTTAGAACGCGTTTCAACCAATCAGAATGAAGAACCAGAACTGCCCGTTTTATAATAGATATTCCTATATATATTTTCATGGTTAATTCTGTATCTGTCTTCTTTTACAGACTATAGAAACGGCAGGGATCTCCAGAGCTCCACCCTCTCTGTGCCCGAACAGGTCTTATCGTCCAATCATTGCTCTCGGTCAGCAGACATCAACCGGGCGCGGTCACGGTCACCCAGTGTGCCCCCTTCTCAGAGGTCAGACTGCTCTCTTTCACTCCACTGAATCAGTTTATGCATTTTGAATCTATCATATTAATGCCAATCGCCATTTCTATTGACATTATCATAAAATGATCCGCCCTTTTGATGCAGTTAAACGTGTCGGTAATCACATTTCTTCCACATGAAGGGTTTAGGTTCATACCATCAGCTCCAATGAAAACACGATCCGCTCTCTTTTCTCAAATCTCTCCATCTCTCTCTTCCACATGGAAAATCCATGTGTATTCTCTCCATCTGCCTGCAGTCATTTTCTCACCTTACCTCGAACCCGACACAGTCAGCCTCATGACAGTCAGCTGGAGGAGCTCAGGTAGAACCATTCTTACTAAAAACCATAAAACCCACTAATAAAAACCATCACTAATACATCAGGGTTTCTGCGAACATCACCGAGGCTCCCTTGGCATTGAGAAACCTGAATCGGCTGAACCTTGTGCTAACATAATGATGGCGACTGGTTTACATTAGCATGTGAAATACAAAATCTGTATCCTAAAAAAGGAATATCCTAATATCCTTTTGATTATTAAATCTCTTGGTAATCCATAGACCACTGTGCTTGGACTTCATACACTCCACATAAGGTACAAAAGTTATCACATTTCAAAAAGCACACCTTTGTACTTAAAGGGTGGATATTAGATCGTCAAAGGGTACATATCTGTACGTAGATGAGACATACACTCACCTAAAGGATTATTAGGAACACCATACTAATACTGTGTTTGACCCCCGTTCGCCTTCAGAACTGCCTTAATTCTACGTGCCATTGAATCAACAAGATGCTGAAAGCATTATTTAGAAATGTTGGTCCATATTGATAGGATTGCATCTTGCAGTTAATGGAGATTTGTACCCGGTGGGGTCTTCTGGGGTTGTAGCCCATCAACCTCAAGGTTGTGCGTGTTGTGGCTTCACAAATGCTTTGCTGCATACCTCGGTTGCTCTTCTATCAGCTTGAATCAGTCGGCCCATTCTCCTCTGACCTCCAGCATCAACAAGGCATTTTCACCCACAGGACTGCCGCATACTGGATGTTTTTCCCTTTTCACTCCATTCTTTTGAAACCCTAGAAATGGTTGTGCGTGAAAATCCCAGTAACTAAGCAGATTATAAAATACTCAGACCGGCCCGTCTGGCACGAACAACCATGCCACGCTCAAAATTGCTTAAATCACCTTTCTTTCCCATTCTGACATTCAGTTTGGAGTTCAGGAGATTATCTTGACCAGGACCACACCCCTAAATGCATTGAAGCAATTGCCATGTGATTGGTTGATTAGATAATTGCATTAATGAGAAATTGAACAGGTGTTCCTAATAATCCTTTAGGTGAGTGTATTATGACTCTTTTTTTAAGTTACACTACTGTCCCTGTGACAGCTTTTTTACCATAATCTTTGACAGTGTATAAACACAATTTTCCATAGATACTGCATTGTGCAAATGCAAATGTTTTTATGGACCCCATTAGAGAAAATAATCAAACGTTTCAGCCTTATTTTTTTCACAAGCATAAGAATCTGTTACAAAACTTTTAACTAGGCTACCTATATAGGGATCTTCCTTCTTAGGCATCATGTAAAACATTTTATGCTAATAAACAATTTGCTAATAACAGGTACACTTTCAGCAAAGGTATAAAAGTTGTCACTGGGACAGTACCTTTAATAAGGTCCTAATATGAACCATTTTGGTACCTCTTAGTTCCAATGGGTACCTTTTGAAGTGTACTTTTTTGTAAATGTACCACCCCAACGAAATTTTGGTACCGTCTTGTACCTTTTTCATAGGTAAAGCGTTCGTATACGAAGCATGTATGATTAAAAAATGCTCCCGTGTAGGCATCGATCTTACTAGGTTTGGGTTTTGGGACAGAGCAAAAGTACTGTAATGGCGAGATACAGTAAAGTACTGAATTTAGTATTTGGTTAGTCATGTGATGCCTGTTGAAGAATAAAAACACCTTTTCTAGAAAATACTGTAGTTTTTTCTAAACTTAAATTATAAAATGTATTATAAAATAAAGTTAAATAAGCTTACCTTATTCTAACTTCATTTTATAAGTTACAGCAACTCATCATTAGTCAAGATAAAAAATAAAAGTTGTAAATGACCAAGTTGATTATACTTAAAAAAATTAAGTGCAATTTGTTTTTAAACATATTTGTCAAAAGTACTTTATTTCTTTAGAAGTGAAACTTGTAAAGTTTGGGGAAAAAATGACTTGTTGCACTTTAAAACTTTAACCCTTAAAATTCCAGTGTACACTGCATTATTTGACAGAAAACTTAATCAAATACAACAACTCAAAAACAAAAAGTTTAACATGTCACATATCTTTGGAAAGCCGAAATTGTTGTGATTCGAATGATGTAAACCGATATAAACACAGCAGGTACCATTTGTGCCTTTTTAGGCATTTTTAAGGAATGCTAAGGGTTAAAAAAAACTCTGGTGCCACATTAATGTTAGCACAAGGTTGAATGCCCGTTAAACACTAAAAAACACTTGATGTTAATATGAATAAGCTTAGTTATTTGAAGAAAAAAATGTATTCACCCATTCATCTGTACTGTGCACATCCTAGTAGATGTATATATTTCTCAAGAAAAATATATACACCACACCAAGCTTTTGTCTTTGAGAATGGTGAGCTACTGTATACATTTGAAAGCATCATGATCATTTTCTCCTCATGATTTCATCGTAAAGATTCCAAACTTTCATTTTCTACAGTGATACAAATAACAAAAGTTTTATGTTTATAATGATAAATTATGTTTGAGAATCTGTAAATACAGTACTTCACTTCTTTAAGCATAGTAATGGGATTATAGTTGGCTTTACAGTGATGTAAATGTGGGTAATTGTTAGCATATGTGTTTTGTGTGATAAGCTGTCCAGCAGAAATCTTATGTTAACAGTAATGTTTTTATTATTCATAAATTAATCAAATCTTTACACAGATAAAGCATGTAGATTTGCATATGTAAAGCAGTCCAAATTATTATTTAAATTAAAATTGCAAGGCATTTTTAAATGCATTATCTAGTTTCTTTTGTTTTAACAGATTGGCAGCAGTGGTTTATAAGGAACAATAGTTGTTGATAATACATCAGTTTTATAAATGCAGAGTATCGTTTGCTGGGCAGCCGGTCATGCATTACACACACATTTTACAATATATGTGCCTTTTTGTTGTCTTCTGTGCATTGTGTTATACTGTGTCAAATGTCTCACTGGATTTAATAATTTACAGCACTTTATATTTTATTTTTTATGAATTATAGAGCAAAATAGCTCACTTTTTAAGCGGCCTTAGTTCCAGAAATACTTTTTACAGTGCATTTTCTCCATAATTCTTTTTCCTTTAATGTTAATGGAGACTTGTCTGTTTTAGTTTTAAAAAGCAATCAAATTCATTGACTTGCGCCTTCTTCAGTAGTCAGTACCATACCATCGCTTAACCTCTGAGATCACGATGGTATTAACATGTTTGTTTACAATCTGTTTTTTTTTATGGGGAAAATGAACAGGATCTTTATTTCTGAAAATTATTTCCACAGTTTCAAACACAGGATTTTAATTTTTTTTATTTCTGTGATTTTTAATGCTGTAAAATATAAGAGCATATTTCATAGATATAATATTAAAGGGATAGTTCACCAAAAAATAAAAACTCTGTCATCATTTACTCACTTTCCTGTTGTTACAAACCTGTTAAAATGTCTTTGTTCTGATGAATACCTAGGAAGATATTTTGAGGAATATTCGTAACCAAACCGATCAGAGGCCCCATTGAGTTCCATAGTGGGAAAAAGAATACAATGGAAGTCAATGGTGCCTCTGATCAGTTTGGTTACAAACAATACTCAAAATATCTTCGTTCGTGTTCATTAGAACAACATTTTTTATACAGGTTTGTAACAACATGAGAGCGAATAAATGATGACAGAATTTTCATTTTTGGGTGAACTTTCCCTTTAACTCGATATGACATTTGTAATTCAGTCTGTCTGGACAATTATTTGGAGCATGGACAGCAGATACAAAATAGAAATCCATAACACAGTACTGTTGGGCTACAATGATTGTTTTCATATAGTTTTCAAGTGCCGAGAAGGAATCTCAACATCTCTCAGTCCATCCCAGAATGCCATGTGGAGGTCTGAGAGCCCATCCGCCCAACAACTTCACCCTCACTAAACATCAACATGTTTCCCCCTCATCACATTTCTCCAGGAATTACGGAGCGCACGACTATCACCACAGGTCCCGCTCTGCAGACCAGCGGTCCGCACTGGAGAGACCTATGTACAGTCGCTCTCGCTCCACGGAGCGGCCGCCCGACAGCCCTCACTTGAGGTCATCAATGCCCTCCCTGCCGTCAGGACACTCCGCACCATCTTCCCCTGCCTTATCGAGGTGACCCAGATCAAAACATCAGATCACCCCGCAAACCAACCCTGACCAAAACAACCTCCATTTTCATGTTATAAAGATCACCCCTCCATCCAACCCACCTGCTCAGTTTCTTCATTTTTGTTTTCCCTTTGCAGTGTTGCTGTTATATCCATCTTATCCCATAGGAAAGAAAAATCATAAATTAGATCTCTTTAATATCAGAGACAGCAATGAGGAGCAAATAGAAGATTTAGTTCTTCAGTATTTGATAAGATGCCATAATAGGCAATCAAAATCATATGATCTCAAATATTTCTCACCAAATTCACAGCTATGCTATTCACATTCTTTTTAAAGCTTACTTTATTATAGCAATTTTCCTTACTGGATACAAATTGTTCATTTCTTTTCAGTTGTTTATTTTTTAATAAAACACACCAGTTATGCTTTCACTGAGTTAAATGGTGTAAAATCGTCATTTATTAATCCTTTTTTTTTTGCTTTTTAGACATTTAATTCATTGTTTATTTTGTTATAAATTTTAATATGTTTTGTTTGTTTGGTAATCGTGGAGACATACACACTGCTCTTCATATCCCGTGCCAAATGCATTTTGTGAATGTAGTTTTTACAGTAATTGCTTGTTAAAGGGACACTCCACTTTTTTTGAAAATATGCTCATTTTCTAGCTCCCCTAGAGTTAAACATTTGATTTTTACCATTTTGGAATCCATTCAGCTGATCTCCGTGTCTGGTGCTAGCACTTTTAGCATAGCTTAGCATAATCTATTGAATCTGATTAGACCATTAGCATCGCGCCTAAAAAATAACCAAAGAGTTTTGATATTTTTCCTATTTAAAACTTGACTCTTCTGTAGTTACATCATGTACTTAGACAGACGGAAAATTTTAATTTGCGATTTTCTAGGCAGATATGGCTAGGAACTATACTCTCAAACTGGCGTAATAACCAAGGACTTTGCTGCCATAACATGGCTGCAGCAGGTGCAATGATATTACGCACCGCCTGAAAATAGTCCCCTGCTATTAAAAGTAACTAAGGGGACTACTTTCAAGCGCTGCGTAATATTATTGCGCCTCCTGCAGCCATGTTACAGCAGCAAAGTCCTTGATTTATTTGGTTATTTTTGGTTATCTTTAGCGCAATGCTAATGGTCTAATCAGATTCAATGGATTATGCTAAGCTATGCTAAAAGTGCTAGCGCCAGACCCGGAGATCAGCTGAATGGATTCCAAAACATTAAAAATCAAATGTTTAACTCTTGAGGAGCTGGAACATTAGCATATTTTCAAAAAAAGTGGAGTGTCCCTTTAAAACCCAAAATGTGTTGTCATATATATTTTTCATAAATTGGATTTTTATTCAGTACATTTAATCATTTTTTATTTTATTATTGTTTTTTATTTTGCTTATTCATGTTTTATTTTATTTATGACTTTCTGATGTAAAACCACATGATGTTTATTTATCATTTGAATTCCCAACAACATTCAACATCTTTGCATGATTACACAAACACGTATTTATGAAATATCATATATATGATAGATTGATAGAGTAAGGGGGCGTGTACACCAAGGCATTTACACCAGCGGCTGGCATACATTTTTTATTGTGTCTTATGGAAGTGTTTAAAAAACGGCAGCAGCTGGCAGGTTTTGTCTGCACTTAGCGCCAGCGCTCGATGTCACTTTTTACTTAACCGTCCAATCACAGTGGAGGAGGGGTGAAACAAATACCACAACAACCAACCATTGTACAACGACCGATAAACAGCACAGAAGTATCATAGCAAGCGCCCAAAGTTGACATTTTCAGCAGCGTTTAAACCCTTTGGTGTACACGCCCCTAATCATGTTTTTAGCATGTTGTTTTTTAACCCTCTATTTCCTTAATTTTTAGAATTGTATAGAAATAATTTAATTACAGTTATTTGAGAACCATTTGGACCTGTGTTTTTTTTTGTTTATTTATTGAACTTTTTTGCATGATCATTTTTAATCCCCATACATTACTGGTTTTGTTTTATCAGTATTTTCTTGGTAGCTGACAGCTGAGCATTCTGGGTAATGTTTGCATTATAAGGTGCATACAATAATAATAATCTTGACGGTTTTTGTTCTTTCAGGGCTCATCCTCGTGGAGGATCGGCTCAGACCAGTCCCACCGGCACACCTCTAAACAACAGGAGAGGACGACAGCTACCACAACTGCCTCCCAAAGGAACGCTAGAACGAAGTACGTACGGTTTCCTTTTCTGCTGTATCTGAGGTCTTTGTTGGCTATTGCTCATGCTGAGTGTTTCAGATGTTTTTAACTGTGGCAAAAGAAACAAATTATTACAAATCCTGGTTAAAGTAGATTCCAAGAAAGAATTTAATTGGCTATTTTTGGAAAGAGAAATAGTAGGAAGTGTGATGCAGAAATGCTTATGAGAAGTTTGATCCTACCGGAATCTGTTTTCATCTCACCGAATTTCTTGTTTCAAAAAACGATGTTTTCCTTTATAGAAAAAATAGTCAAATCACTTAAAAATGTCTTTGTTTTTATCTCGTCACATACAATAGCTTTGATAACCAGGAAATTCATTTTTCTCTTGGGTAGATCTCAGTTTTTGCCGTATTTTTAGGGATTCCTTCTTATTATTACAACATTGCACCGTCCCATTACCTCATTGGCTGAATATGATGTTAGTGCTGTTGTCACTTCCTGCTGTTATATTTGAGTGCCACACACACATGATCAGATTACTGGCATGTGTGGTTTAGTCATGCATGTGCGCTCTGATGGTTCCCTCTTTTAATCCTCTCTCAGAAGACTGTGATGAAGAACCTGAGCCATGTCCAGGTGTGTAGCATAACTGGGGGTTTAATCTATCGGACAAATACAATGTTCTGATTGAATTAAACCTTTCTGCAATGGTCTTGAGCTTTCTTGAAGTTTCCTTTCTTCAGATACCAGAAATAAGGCGTTTTAAAGAGTTTACATTGCGTCAGAGAAAGCTATAAATGCATTGCAAGGCTGTGTGTTCGACCTTGCGCATACATTTGCGAACACGTAAAAAAAACTATATTGCAGGTTTTAATGTGATAAAGAGGCTTTAAAAGCTTTTGATGCCAGGTCCATTGCAAACTCTTCTTGTTTGTATGTGTATGTGACTCATATGGTGTAGTAGTTATAGTTTTGTTTTGTCTGTTTCTTGTAGACCTGACACAATGTTGTGATCAACCGTTTTCTGCATGTATTTTTGTTAATGACCTTAAAACTTGTTTTTAGGGTCATGAGTATTTACAGTACACTGAAAGATGTCACTTGTACAGTACCCTTTATAAAGGTCATATAATATGTACCATTAAGTTCAAATATGTACCTTTGAGGTGCCAGTATGTATCTTTGAGGTACTAATATGCACCCTTTAATTCTTTCCCCGCCATCATTTTTAGTGATTTTCACAAAAGTTTCACAAAAAGCCTTCCAGGAAAATTTTCTCCTCAAAATATATAAACATACAAATATAATGAAATAAATGAACAAATGAAAGAACAGACCCTCTGCTTTCAAACAAACAATAAACAAACAAACAAAACATGAAAAAAGTTTCATCCTATCTTGATTTTTTTCTCTGCTTATTAATTCTTAAATATGGATATTTTTCTTAAAAATTATATGTATATATATATTTTTTTTAGCAAAAAGCTGAAATAATTGCATCTTTGTGAAGGAATTTTGTTAGAGATCAGATTCAGAATGATTATCAAAAACATACACGTTTTGTAAAATTAATAAATATTTTTTGCTTCATTTTTTTTATTGGGTAATCTAGTGGATATCTAGTGGCTATTGGGTAAATCTAGTGGATAATCATAGTATTACAAATAACCATAAAAACTCATCAGGAACACTTTATTATGCAAATGTTTTCTCTTAATTCACTAAATAACTCGTCAATGGCGGGGAAAGAGTTAAAGGATTAGTCCATTTTTAAAAAAAAAACATCCAGATAATTTACTCACCACCATGTCATCCGAAATGTTGATGTCTTTCTTTGTTCAGTCGAGAAGAAATTATGTTTTTTGAGGAAAACATTCCAGGATTTTTCTAATTTTAATGGACTTTAATGGACCCCAACACTTAACAGTTTTAATGCAGTTTAAAAATGCAGTTTCAAAGGACTCTAAATGATCCCAAATGAGGCATAAGGGTCTTATCTAGTGAAACGATTGTCATTTTTGGCAATAAAAATAAAAATATGCACTTTTAAACCACAACTTCTCGTCATCTTCTGGTCCTGTGACATGCCAGCGTGACCTCACGTAATTGCGTAATGCCGTGGAAAGGTCACGTGTTACATTTATGAAACGCACATTTGCAGACCATTTTAAACAATAAATTGACACAAAGACATTAATTGGTATCATTCAACATACAACAACGTCAAAACGGTCCTCTTTCTCCACACTTGTAAACACTGGGGCGTAGTTTCGCATACGTCATCCATGACCTCTTGACGTGATGACGTATTAATTTGCGGTCATTGCGCTGGCGCGTCACACGACCGGAGGAAGACGAGAAGTTGTGGTTTAAAAGTGCATATTTTTTATTTTTCTTGCCAAAAATGACAATCGTTTCGCTAGATAAGATCCTTATGCCTCGTTTGGGAGCATTTAGAGTCCTTTGAAACTGCAATTTTAAACTGCATTAAAACGGTTAAGTGTTGGGGTCCATTAAAGTCCATTAAAATGAAAAAATCCTGGAATGTTTTCCTCAAAAAACATAATTTCTTTTCGACTGAACAAAGAAAGACATCAACATTTTGGATGACATGGTGGTGAGTAAATTATCTGGATTTTTTTAAAGAAAATTAATTAATCCACAAAGGTATAAAGGTATAGTTCTGAAAGAGTAACTTACCACCCTAGTGACAGCTTTGTACCTTTATTTCTGAGAATGTGTGTCTCTTGTCCCAATGTCAAAATGTGTTTGGTTGTTTTGAATGATTGTAGATGTTTGCATTATCCAGTATGCATAAATGAGTTTCTTTGTCTCAGGTTTAAGGGAATTTGATAATACTATGGGTTGAAATCTCTGACTCATTACACGGTTTAGCATTGGTTATATAAATTGGTTGTACATGGGACTGATATTTTCACACACGGTCTGCAGTTTCCAGCTGGTCGCATTTCCTTCTGACACATCCGTTGTATTTGTCACATAATCTGTTCAGTTGGGAGTTTGTGAGTCTGCCACCTTCCCAGCATGCATCTTTTCTGTCCAACTGCTATTTACTCAACATAAGCTGTTTGAAATACAACTCATTCACTTTAACAGGTAGTTTTGTTTACTCCATTGTTTTTGCTGTTGTGTTAAAGATTGTGAGGTGAGGCCTAATGGGCAGATGGTCAACGGGAGGAAAGGCAAGTGTCTCTGGATGTGTGTTTGCAGTGTAGCCTCTACTGCTCTTCCTGACAAAAATATATCACCTTTTCAGTAGTGCTGGGTGATATACATATTGAATAGATGATACATGATCTATATTTAATCCTGGTATATACAGCTGTGGAAAAACTGAAGAGACCACTCAAGTTTTTGAGTTTAATCATCATTTTTTAGATGTATTGTGACCATTTCAGTCAACAAAAGCAAAGTTTGGGAGTGACATAAAGTCACCAACAGCAAATGATAAAGACTGAGAGCATGACAAGACCCATGAAAGAAGTGACAAAAAATTAGGGTTATCCAAAAAAAAGTGGTGAACTTTTCCTTAAATACATAAGTATTTTGTCAGACTGATCTCACGGAAAGTCGTGTTATAGTCACGCATAATTTGATTAATTTATTCGTGTCCATGGCACGAAATTCACCTTTTTCCGCCCCTTGAGCATGAATGTTTTTTCGCACAAATTTCTATAAATAGTTTCTTGTGTCTGTTGCACGACTTTCTTATTCGTTTCATTTTATTTATTGTTTTCTCATAGTTTTTTCCTATTTTCTTAGCATTGTCGCTTGAGGTTGGGGTTAGAATCACTTTTTTAGACATCCTAACCCAAACCCCAACTCCAGGCGAGAATAGTTGTAAAAGCGGAAGAAAAACATGTAGAAACAAAAACTTTACATTTTGGGTACATCCTAACCCAAACCCCAAATCTAACCCCCAACCCCAAGCGACAATGATTTTAAAATAGGGGGAAAAAATTAGAAAATGTATAAAATGACACAAAAAAGAAAGTCGTGCAACGGACATGAGAAACTATTTATAAAAATTTGTGCGAGTGTCACGAAAAAGACATTCACGATCAAGGCACGAAAAAAGCGGAATTTTGTGCCATGGACAGAATAAATTAATCAAATTTTGCATGACTATAACACGACTTTCCGTGAGACCATGTCGTGTTTTGTTGTTGAGAAATGAATTTGAACTTGTTTTCTCTGCAGTATTGAAGATTGAAAACATTGCATCTTTTTTATTATTTTGACATTTATTTATGTTTTCTCTATTTTAAATGCAAATAAAAATTGGACATAAATGTTGTCGGTAGTTGACAGAATGAAACATTTTACTTAAAGGTGTAGTGGAGGATTTTCTCGAATTTTAGAAAAGAACCGCCTTTTCCACTTTTTAAAAAAATGCAATTGCGCAACACTCCTGATTGACAACTAGGAGGACCAATAGTCTTGAAGATCCACTCGGAAAAAGAAAATCCTCCGTAATACCTTTAAACACTTGCCTATAAATAGTACATTTAGAAAACTGAAAGGGACTGAAATGGTTTCTTATTTTTTTCAGCGGCTGCATATTTTTAGGCGCATATACCAGTATGATATATAGATGAGATAATACATATAATGATATTGATGATAATTTGGTATTAGACATATCACCCAACCCTATTTACATCTTTAAACTCTTCAGGGGGGTTTCCCAGACAGGGATTATCTTAAACCAGGACTAGGCCTAAGTATAATAAGGAAATATAATTATTTTTAACAAAATGCCTTACTAAAAACTTTACTTGTGTGCATTTTGAGGCAAAGCAAAGAGCACGGTATTTTAAGATTATGTCAGTTCAAGTTGTTTTCAGTTTGGACAGCTCTTACATTTATTTTAGTCTAGGACTAGTCTAAAGTAATAAATGAATCCTTGTCTGGGAAATCGTCCCTTAAAGATATTCTTTTAACGTTTCTTAAAACCATCTCGCTCAATAAAGGATTGACACTAGTCTGTGTTCTTTGTGGTCTGCTTGAATGAGATTTTCTCTTAGCTTTTCTGTTTTTAGGCTTTTCTAAGCATGTGATTTGCTGTGAATATTTCAGAGAGATTGTGTAGAATGAAGGTGATCTGGATTGATACTCAGTTTCTGTTGATACATATCCTGCACTGTTCTTATGAGCCAAAAATACAGCTAGACAGATGATTAAAAAGATATCTTTTTTAGGAGTTTATTTTTTAGTCTATGTACTCTTGCAACAAAGTGGGGTATTCCATAATATTCCATAAGACATGCAGTATGAATATTAGCAAGACAGTTGCAGTTCCTTACCAGCAGATGGCGCACAAACACATGATGAGAAGAGCTGTTCACTTCTGCAGTGCTGAAATCTCTAGGATTTGTCTAAACCTCAATAGATGTACACTTAAGTCACAAAATCTATAACGTATGTTTCAAACCAAATCACATTTATTTTTAAGAAAGATAACCCAAGCACACTTTCAAGCAAAACAGTTTTTTTAATGATCAAACTGTATATACTTTATGTTGTTGACTGATAATTCGTCCACAAAGTAATATAGTTCATTAATTGTATTATAGTTATGTGTTATTTAAAACATAAAAGACATAAAAAAAATTCTAAAATGTTTTGCTTGAAAACCATGCCTGTGCATAATATAGATATCTCTTGATTTGATGTCAGTGTGACTGAATTGAAGTGCAGATATGGTTTGGAGTCAATGTAAAGGCAATAGGTAATTGTTTACCCTGCAGTTCCTCTGATGCACGTTAGCCATGTGTTAACACTGCCTGTGTCTCTTTGATGATGACTTGTGTGTTAAGAGGTGACATGGGAGGATCAGCAGAGTTCAGTGGTCAGTGCTGGTCACTCGACTAACGGCTATCTGGAGATGATGCACATCCCAACTCAGACAGGTTCGTGAAGGTCCATCCCAGTGACCTCTGACCTCTCTGACCTTGACCTTGTCTGCTCTTTCCTTTCCTCATCATGGGGTTTTTTACCTTTTTAAACTGTTCTTCTGTAAATAAGTGGAACGAATGTAGTCAGGCAGAGATAAGGAAGGAGAAAGCATTTGTGTTAATCAGTCTTAGTACACAAACCGACCACAGCATGCGACCACTGATCGTATAAAGCAAATTTGCATTGAAATCGTCTGCTCAGATCACTTCTGAAAATGATTTATCAACTGATTTCAGTAGCAAAAAACACAGCTTATTATCAAATAAAGATTTTTTTGTAGTCTAGTTTAATACATCACAATAGTAACATGTCTGTTCTTATGCTGTTGTGTTTAGTGGTCCATAATTTCTTACTTGTACCTGAGTATCTATTCGTCTATTGGTTACACTGTCAGAGAAATGTCCCCAGCTGTCACTGGGATGGTACTGTACCCTTTCAAAAAGTACACTTTTGCACATAAAGAGAATATATTAGTACATAAGAAGTACAAATTAGTACCAAAGAGTGCACATTAGTACATAAAAGATACATATTAGTACCAAAGAATGCATATTAGTACATTTATGGGTAGTTTCCAGGACAGGTTTTATCCTAGTCCCAGACTAAAATACATGCTTGAGCTGCTTTAATAAAAAAAATGTTGCCCTTACATATCTTAACATATATCAGTGAAAATTTTTCTCAATATGCATATCAGTAACCTTTTTTCTAATTTATGTTTGTAAAAACTACTTAAATGTCCTAATATGACTAAGGTCTAGTCCTGGCTAAACCTAAACCCTGCCTGGGAAACTGCCCCAAAAGGTGCATAATATTACCAAGTAGTGCATATTAGTACTTTAAAGGTACATATTAGTACCAGAGAATGCAGGTTTAGGTATATACTGCACCAAATGCATACACATCTGTACCTAAATGGTACACACTATAAAATATGATTTTCAAGAAAAAAAATGTAATTCTTAAATTAAAGGTGCAGTGTGTAATTTTTAGAAGGTTCTCTTGACAGAAATGCCAAATCATATACAAAACTATATTATCAGGGTGTACAATGACCTTTCATTATGAACTGTTATGTGTTTATTATCTTAGAATGAAAAATTTTATCTACATACATCGAGGGTCCCCTTACGTCATGTTTCTACAGAAGCCATTAATGGACAAAGTGTTTTTACTAAGTTGGTTTCTGACGATGGCGTGTTTGTCCGGTGGCGGCTACCGTAGCTTCTCTATGTGTTTCAAAAGCGAGGGGTGAGCAGTGGACTGAGCCGTTGGTTGCAATTCGCAACCTCACAACTAGATGCTGCTAAAATTTACTATCTTTAAGATGCTTTTTTTGATGAGCAAAACGACCCAAGAAAATAAGTCTAGTTTTTAGACCACAAATATCAAATTTAAGTGATTTATTGCATTAAACAAGCAAAAATAAATTCTGCCAATGGGGTAAGCTCATTTTTCTTGAATTCTTCTTGAATTTAGTGTTTAAGAAAAATTTTCAAGATTTTTTTGCTTGTTTTATGCACAAAATCACTTAAATTTGATATTTTTGTTCTAAAAACTAGACTTATTTTCTTGGCTCGGTTTGCTCATCAAGAAAAAGCATCTTAATTTAAGAATTTTTAGATATTTTTACTGAAAACAAGACAAAAATACTAAGAAGTTTTTTTTCTTGAAAATAATTTTTTGCAGTGTATTATAGGATCGTTTTAAAGGGTTCAGCCTCAGTGGCAATTTTGACAATTTTTTCTGACAGTGTAGCTACTGTATTGGAATTAAATGTGTTGATCTGTGTATCTTTTTTCTTTTAACATAAGAGATGTTGTTCAGAAATTCTGTTTATTTAGCTATATTGTAGTGAAGAAATGCAGCTGTAGTCTTAATGCGCTAGTCTTGTGAAAAAAATTTTTCAGCATATCCAACAAATTCCACATGGACCTGCTCCATTTGTATGACTTGTCGTTTCGTGTTAACTAGGAAGATTTCAACACACATCCTCAGCTTGAAAGCTGAAGGAAATGACAACGTTGCCTCTCCGTGTGGTGAATACTGCCGCAGATGAATGTTTCAAAACCCATCACCACTCTGTCATTGATCTGACTGACTGTTACTGTGTCAAACTTAAATAAGACGACAGTGAGATGCTTATAATCACTGACACTGAATTTAGAATCTCTCTCTCTCTCTCTCTCTCTCTCTCTCTCTCTCTCTCTCTCTCTCTCTCTCTCTCTCTTTCTCTCTCTGTGTGTGTGTGTGTGTGTATGGTCTGTATCCAGCCGAGTTAATTAGCGTACCATCATGCAGTCGTCCGTATGGAGTGGCATTTTGATTTTTGGGTGATTAATGCATTAGAAATGTGCTTGGGTACACAAGATCATGGGCATAGTGGCGGTGTGTGATTAATGCTGCGGCTGGTTAAAGCACGGCTCATTGTTACGCGGGTGAAATAAACAGCGTCATCAGCAGATTGTGTTTTCTGTGAAGATGCTGATAAAAATGTAAATATGCGGAGGAGGATGAAGTCCAATTAGTGGCAAACGGCATTAAACTTCTGTTATCTTTGAACAGTGTGAATCGAGTATGGTTTACTCATCAGCCCTTCAACAACTTATTAGTAGGTTAGGAAGGTTAACAAAATTTTTGTTTCAAAACCGGTGGCCATTCTAACTATAATCAAACTATAATCATGCATTGATAGCTGTTTGTTGCATTTATGATATGAACAATTAATTCTGGGTATACAAGATCATAAGTCTTGGGATCACTGGTTGAGACAATATAACTGGCTCTTCAGTTTTTGGTAGATCAACCTATAAATGGCTTCCTTACAGTATAGTGGTCTTTGCATGGTATATTTGGGATTTTAAAGGACGGCACAGTGGCATTGGTTTCCTCCGGGTACCCTGTTTTCAGATATGCAGGTTACTGTAGGTGAATTGGAGATGCCAAATTGTCCTTCCCCAACTTGTGAATAGATTAACTTGTGTGTGTGTGTTAACCGGTTCTTGCCGTGCACATAGATAGTGCTAGATTGGTGTAAATAGATCAATAAACAAACAAACTAGGACTGTAAAAGGATATTTTTTTAACAGATGCACCTTACCAACCAATGGGTGCTCCTATTCTGTTTGTCTTCTTGTTTAGCAGGTTGTTTCTCTGCAGGTTTTGTGGAGATCCTCCTCAATTCTTTTAATCTTTTTTTTTTCATTCATCTTGCATGCTCTACTAACAGTTTTCTAATGTTTCAGGATTTGTCTTTTAGCAGGACTGACTACGTGACTTGTCTTTCATCTGAACTATGTTTAGGGAAAATTTTATTCTTTTTTTCTTTTTTTCTCTTTTATGTTGAAACATCATGGGATGCGTTAATCTATTGCTTTCATAATTCACAGTTCATCAATTGATTGGGATTTAAACCCATGACTTTAATGTTTCCAATGCCATGCCAACTTAGCTGCAGTGGTCTTTCCTTTGTTTCATGCAACCTCTGTTTGTGGTTTTGTGTTGTGTTGTTGTATGTTTGTGTTGTGTTATTGTTGTGTTGTACTCCTTCCCCTTGTGTTTTTGCCCCTGACTGTTCCTTTCCTCCCTCTGCACACCTCCTTTCACACCCCTCTCCTCTGTGTTTGTCCATGACCCCTTCACCCCTTAACCCCTCCCTCTCAGAAGACACGGACTCCCCAAGTCAGACAAACTCAGGTCTGTCCTTTCTTCTGCTTCGCTTTTCTCTGCATCCTCTTGTCTGTGGCCCTGCTTCATATCCGCTTACAATTATTCGCCCTGCTGGAAAAAAATTATTGTAGCAGCTTAAAGGGAAAGTTTTTGTCGTGTTTCCAGCCAGTCAACATTGTTCGTTTTCTAGAAAACATCAATCTGAACAATCTGCTAAAATTTGTTGTTCACAGAAGACAAATGATGACAAAACATCCAGTTTTGGATGAGCACTCTTAAAGATTGAGGTGCTTCACGATGCCATAGAAGAACCATTTTTGGCTGAAAGGTTACATAAAGAACCTTTAACATCTGAAGAACCTTTTGGGTTTAGGAAAGATTCTTTGTGGATAAAGGTTTTTCAGACTAGAAAAGGTATGAAAGATATGGATCTTGTAAGAACTTTTGACTAAATGATTTTAAATAACTCTTAAAAGTTGCCAAACAGTGACAGCATTTTTTATGATTTTCACAAAAGTTCTTCTAGTAATTCTATAAATATATAAAATATAAAATATCAAATGAAAGAACAGACCCTCTGCTTTCCAACCAAACACTTTTATCCAACCTTTATTTGTTCTTATCAGCTCTCAAGTATGGGTAGGTTTCTTCAAAAATACCAAATTTTAAGCAAAAGCTGAGATAATTGGATTTTTGAGAAGGACTTTTGATAGAGATCAGATTCAGAGCGGTGATCAAAACATACATAGTTTGAGCTGTTTGACCTAAGGGGTTGCTTTGCGGTTTTATAAGTTGGGTAAGAGCGCCAGTATTGGGGGTAACGCATTACAAGTAACCAGTGTTGGGAAAGTTCACTTTCTACATGAACTAGTTCAGTTCACAGTTCATAAATTTTAAAATGAACTAGTTCAGTTCATAGTTCATATTTCCAAATTTTGAACTAGTTCACAGTTCCAAAAATGAACTAATTTGAACTAATAAAAAAAAATATTGCCATTATAGCCCATATAGAACCACAGACAGGAAATATTTTATCAGTTTTAACACTGAAGCTAAATGCATCAGATTTCATCTTCATATCCAACATTAAATCCGTATCCAACCAGGATTTATATTAGCATTGAGAGTCTTTTAATTTTTTTATTTGCTTGCACATACCTTGAAAGGCTAGTCGGGTGCTTCAAGGGGTCGCACATCGCTGCGAGGCGTTGCGTGTAGGACAAATCACAGGTATTGCACACCGCACGTGCACGTTAAATAGCGTGAGCTAGTCAGAGTCTATTTCAAGATCCAGAATATGCGTAAGCAGCCTTTGTTAATCGTTAACGATTTAGGACAAATTTGATGTTATTTAATGTTAAACTATGCGAGTGGCGCGGCAGGGATTTGGATAGCAGCATCCAGTCAGTGTTGTTTTGATGACGCATGCAGCCTGGTGGCAGTGTTGCCAGATTGGGTGTTTTTCCGCTACACATTAAGGCCTGTTTACAGTGTGTTTTTGACGGGTTTTCGCCTGGAAGACTCTATAGAAATCTGGCACCCTATTGAATGACGTTAAAGTGAGAGAGCGTGCCGTTCACAAGCCCCAGAATGAACGAGTTCACCTTGCGTTCATCAGGCAGTAATACAGTAATACAAAATATGAACTAGTTCATGAACTTTCGTTCAATGAACTCGTTCAGGCACAACACTGCAAGTAACATGCATTACGTAATAATATTACTTTTCTGAAGTATCAAGTAAAGTAACCCATTGCTTTTTAACCACTTAACTGTCACTGTTCCTGTAGAGCAGTGGTGTCAAACTCAATTTCATCCCGGGCCACATCAGCATTACGGTTAATCTCAAAGGGCCGGTTGTATTTGAACGACTGTATGAATCTATCAACTCTTTTATTACTGTATATTGCATAATTTTCTCTGCATTTGCTTACTATTGGTTTTGTTAATAACTCAATTAATACCTAGCTTTGAAAGTAGAAGCCCAGGCAAATAATGACAAAGTGTATAGAGTACAACTATTCTACAGATTATTTTTAAAATAATTGTGGTGACAAAAACACATGTTGTATGTGAGTACAGTACACTCAAAATGTTCTGTTATCCTTCATTGTGCAGGTCAGAAAATAAGAGGCATTTTAGATACTAATAAAGAGTTTTACCATCTCCACCACAAAATTAGGCATTTATTAAACACATCTACCCTTGCTTGTCATGTCTTGCCCTCTTTACAAAAAAGCTGTGATTTTTTTTACCTGGCTTTGAGTGTCTGACTGTTTGACTGACGTCTCATGAGTTGTTTTATTGTTTGTTTGTTTGTTTGTTTGTTTTATACTTTATTGTCCCCAAGGGGGAATTTTGTTTTGGACTCCGTCCATTCCGTAACTTTACAAGAACAATACAGAAGACATTTTGACACACACAAATACACGAATGATACATTGCACTATCCATAAGTACTATAAAATACACAATTGGCACACTGCACCCTTCATAGTAGAAACATTTCTGTACACGAGTCGGAAAACATTTTCTCGCTGGATGCGCGTGAGCGGGCGCGAGAGAGGGAGAGAAAGAACGAGCAGATACTGTCCGTTTCCATATGCGGAGGTCGCATAAGCAGCGTCATCAAGCCTGGTTTATTTAAGTTAACTGACCATTACATTCGCAAGTCATACGCATATTACAACTATTTACTATAAACAAAGAATAATATTTAACTTTATAATTGTTAATATTCTGAAACAAGACAGTCTTGATGACGTATGCAGCCTGGAAATGCGAGCTCCGGACGCTGCAGCGTTCGCAATCAGACACGCCCATTCTATAGTGCGCGCGTGCGGGGCACTGCTCATTCTCTCTCATGCAATCATCAACATTATCACTATAATTACATTACAAAAAGACTTTGGCGGGGCAAAAATTAGTTTTTGTGGCTGCTAAAAAAAATATATATAGGAAATAACCTGCAAAAATAAAACTTATAATAACAATAAAATAATCTGTAAACTCTCGCGGGCCACATAATTAACATAATTTGTAAACTCTCGCGGGCCAGATGAAATGAGGGGGCGGGCCGGATTTGGCCCGCGGGCCTTGAGTTTGACACCCCTGCTGTAGAGGAACACCTAGGTTTACTTCAATATTTTGGATGTAAATGTTTATTAAATCATGACAAACTATATATTTTTGGAAAGGTCTAAGCCTCTAGAATACATATTTCAGCAGTGTTTTATAAAATAAATTATGTAGGGAGAGTAATTGATTCAATTTTAAAGAGAGTGCGCCTCAAAACATTTATGTACTGCTAAATGGCATTCTCCCACCGGTAGGATGCCTACAATTACTTCAGTGTTTTGCATACTAATTTTTATCCAATCATGACAAACTGTATATCAATGGAAAGCTCTAAGAGTGTAGTTTTCATTTGTCATCATCATTTTGGGAAAATATTGACATAGTTTGAGTCATTTTCTAAAAGGTCACGGGCCCTCAAGCGGGCCCACATTGTTTTTACATATTTATAACACTAATACCCTATCCTAAACCTAAAAATCTTGACAAACTATGTATCTTTGGAAAGCTCTAAGAGTGTAGTTTTCATATTTCATCACAATTTTTGGAAAATTATGACGTAGTCAGAGTCCGTTTCTAAAATTTCACGGGCCACAGGTGGACCCAATTTGTTTTTACATATGTATAGCACTAATACCCTGTCCTAAACCTAAAAAATCTTGTCAAACTATATATCTTTGGAAAGCTCTAAGAGTGTAGTTTTCATATTTCATCAAAATTTTGGGAAAGAAATGACGTAGTGAGTGTCAATTTCTAAAAGGTCACAGGCCAACATGTAGGCCCAATTTGTTTTTACATATGTCTAGCACTAAACCCCTACTGTAAACCTAAAAAATCTTGATAAACTATATATCACTGGAAAGCTCTCAGAATGTAGTTTTTATATTTCAAGGTCATCTGATGATAGAAATAATGTAGTGACAGTTTTTAGATACATGACCCCACCCCCCATAGGAATGCATATTAATTTTATATATTCATAATTCTAATATCATATTATAAATCTTCAAAAATGTTGACAAACTATATATCATTGGAAAGCTCCAAGAATGTAGTTTTCTTATTTCAAAACGTTTTAGCAGTTATAATAATGCACTGGCAGTATTTCATCAATTTGTGACAAGAGAATGCAGCAAACCGTTGACATCTAGTGGCCGTTGTTGGTAAAACCACTAAAAGTGTTACACAAACCTCCTTTTTTGTGATTTTATCTTAAAATTTGGATCACAACTGCTTGAGACATATGGCCTCATGTTTACATTATTACTTTTGTGAAACATTTTCATTTTTATAATTTTATTTATCAAATTAATATGTTATTGCATTATTTTTAATTATTATAATAAATTTAAACTGCTATAACAATTTTTCTGTTAAATATTTTCACATCCAGAAACATCAGTGAAAAACCTTACATTGTCTTCTTTAAAACAAGACCAAGATTAGTCTTTTAGACCAAAAAATGCCAAAGTTATATTAATTTGAAGCTACACATCAACTTTTCACCCCCCGCTCAAAAGGGTGGAGTGACAGGTAAGTGGTTAAAAGTACACATTAATATTTGAGTTACTTTTTTTTAAAAGTAATGCAAGTTACTTTTCAGTTTAATTAATTTGATTAAGAAAAAATGTACTGATTTAAACAGAATGTATAGTGCACGTAGATTTAAGCACTCCTTCCATGCGCGCCTGAGCAGGAAAAGTTTGAGTCAGAAACGAGGATGGCAGGCCAGAGCTTGACATTTTTGCGATGGAAAATGAATGCAGACCTTCTCAGTCATTAAAAACACCTGCTTCAGTAAAAAATAGTAACGCAAAAGTAACTTAAAAGTAACGCAAGTATTATTTCCATGAGTAACTTCCATTACTTCCAAGTAACACAATTAGTTACTTTTTTGGGGAGTAACTTAATATTGTAATGCATTACTTTAAAAAAAAGTAACTTTTCCCAACACTGAAGAGCGCCATCTGGTAGATAATAGTGAGAACATGGATTGCCGGAAAAACTCGGCATTGGCGGGGAAAGTATTTTCTCTTAATTGACCAGTTAACTCGTCAGTGGCGGAGAAGGAGTTAATGGCAGAACCTTTTAAGCACCTTTATTTTTAAGATAATCAAGCTGGTTTTTGGAACATGCTTGCTGGTTTGTTGCTGCTCCAAGGTGGTTTACCAGCTCAAAAGTAGGTTAATTGGTTCATATAGACCAATCTATAATCATAAATGCTTCATTTTCCAGCAGGGCGCCCTGCAGTGTGCTCCTAAGCAAATAGTGTTAGGTTAAGGCACGGTCCACACGTACATGGGTATTTTCAAAACCATACCTGTTTCTATGTGGTTTGGTGGTCGTTCGTCCACATGCAAACGCAGTATCAGGTGACTGAAACCGAAGTTTTATAAAAACTCCTGCAAGGGTGAGATTTTTCTGACATGTGACGTGGTGAGGGGAAACTTCTAATTGGCCAACATGGCTTTAAGATTACGGATATATCACCATCTGTTGGTTTGGCATGCTATTGACAGCGCTTCAGAGATTTCTTTTAACAAAAACTCAGTTTATAAAAATACCTGTGTATGTGTGGACTAGGCCGAAATTTCACAAAGAACATGTCACAGTCATATTTCAACCAAATAAAAAAAATGTAAGAAATTGTATTTATTACAGTAAATTTGAAAAACTTTTATGAAAATGTGCTTAATTTTCATGACTAATTCCCTTACAAGGTTTAAGTGTTTTTATTCAAGATCAATCCTTCTCTTTTCCCTGCAATTTTGGTTTGAAATACGACCCTGACGAAAATCAGTTTGGACACATTTAAATTCGGATGAATCAAATTTTTGAAGTGTTGAAAGTCGCGTAGACGTATAAAATGCTGGACTGTGCTTGAAAGCTTTTCTTCACTGGCTGCTCTTCATCACATCCTCCTGTCTGTTCTCATTTTACAAGTGTTTTATTCACCTCACATCTCAGTTGCGATGGTTGTAGTTGTTAGATTCATCTATGAGGTCAGACACCTCACCAGCTCCAGCTATTATCCTGCGTGATAACTCCTCCTCTTGTCCTCATTTCAAAAACACACTTAGAAACAGTGGCCTTCGCTCAGCCATTTGTATTCTCCATAGATGTTAAAGAAACAGTTATATGCCAGGAGCAAAAGCAGCCAGCTCTGAGATTTAACATTATAACTTTAATTTAAAGCAAAAAAAAACAACAAAGGTACAAGGCTCTGTACTGTGTGCTATGTGAAAAAAGTGTTTGGACATAATGTGTGTCTTTTCACACCATTCTTTGTAACCCTAGAAATGGTTGTGCATGAAAATCCCAGTAACTGAGCAGATTGTGAAATACTCGCCCGTCTGGCACCAACAATTGTCTTGACCAGGACCACACCCTTAAATGCATTGAAGCAACTGCCATGTGATTGGTTGATTAGATAATTGCATTCATGAGAAATTGAACAGGTGTTCCTAATAATCCTTTAGGTGAGTGACAGCTTGTAAATAGGTGCCCTTTTAATCAAATGTTCTTGTATAGCTCAGTGGTAGTTTCTGAAGAGTACCCGACTTTGTGACATTTGTAAAGTAAAGAGATTGGATATACAATGCTAGCTCAGTGGTAAAGCATTGCGTAGCAGAGCAAAAGTTTTGAGTTTGAACCCAGCGAACACACATACTTACTGTGATTTTTTTGGAAGTAAGTTAAAAAGCACACGTTTATGCGTCACCGTAGCACTGCAATTAAATGAAACAAATGTAATGACTTGAGAACACTAATCATTGGGTAATTTGTGGGACGTGTTAATTACTTAACAGCACAATTGCTATTGGCAAGAGAAAATTGCTATTGACATTTTACGCCACCTGCTTTGCCAAAGACAGATGTTGTTTGCTGTACAGGCGAATTCTGTGATTGATCTGTAAAGACCAATTAAAACTGTAGCTTGCTTGTAACCAGATGTGTCTCGTAGTGGCTTATGTGCTTAAAAACACATGAGCCCATTTCTGTGGAAACTGATGACTACTTATTAAAAAAAAGAATAGTGTTGTTCATGGCATATATTTGCATCACAAGCAAATGTTTGACCGGAGTGAATGTAGTTGAATGTTATATATACACGTGTATTTTATATTGTGTGGTTTACTTAGGGAATGATATCATATAAAGCTGTGAAGTGAGTCGTGAGTTTGTGTGATTTATTTGGGTCACATTTGTCATTACAAATAATCCATTAATAATATTAATATGCATTAAGGACATCATATAAAAATGTACACACACAAATAATAAAGTAAACCGTAGAATAATAAAATGTAATCTTCTGATTGTGCTGTATCGAAGCCTTTCTATATAGTTTGATTATGGATTTGATTCTTGTCATTTCTTTTGGGTTGATCAATAATTGTAATGTACAGTATGTGCTTTTTTACACTGCATCTCCTTTAATATATATATTTTTATGATAATTTGGTTCTGTCTCATGTTCAGACAATTGTACATTTTAATCTCCCCCATTTGCTGATCATGTCTCACACATGCTTCTTGTTTGTTTCATTGCTCCATCTAAGTTGACCCCATGAGGTGTTTTGTTGAAGACCTCTACAGTAGACCACTTCACATAATTCTCAAGTTTTATTTAGTGAACAGGTCAACAGATCTGTTTCCACACTAGACTTTACACCAGGCCTTCAAACGTGCATCTTATTGTCATCTTCTGTGCTCTGTAGGTGCTTTGGACGTCGAAGAGCGAACGCGGGAGATGAAGCTGAAGATGAACAAATATAAACAAGGAACTGGTTCAGACTCCAGACTCGAACAGGATTATCAATCAAAGGCAAGTGATTGTCTTTTAAAGTACTATTCGCACGGGATTAGTATTATCTGGGAACCTTGTGTGATTTAGAAATCACCCCCTACAGTACATTTCGTGTGGCCCATTTGCACGGGATAAGCAAAGCCTGTGATCTCCCGTATATGATGTTGAGGCTTTGCATAACACCTTGTCCTATACACGCAACACCACGTCACGCGGTAAAAGGTACATTTTCAATGTTAAGCAGTTTTTGTCCTAATCAGATGTGTCACAAAGTCTCCGCCTAAACTCAAAGATCTCAAATAATGACAGTTCTGCACATTCTGAATATTAATCATCAAACATGAATGAGGAGAGAATGATAAGATGTTTAAAATCAGAAATATATAACAAATCCCTCAAGTTTTACAAGGAAAGCTGTAAGAAGCAGAGGGATGTGTTTCTGTATGAGCGCTTTTCAGGTGCAGTGCGACAGGTGCAGAAACAGAGAAAACTAAATAAAAAAGGTTCACAGGTAACAAAGGCCTTGAAAAATTATGTACAACCCGTGCCAAATCCTGGCAAAATCACAGAGATGCCGATTCGCAAAGGACTAATATTATCACAGGATAATATCCATGTTTGGTGAAATATGGTATAGGTCATTTGCGGGGGAATTTTTACTTTACAAATTAAAGACATGGGCGATTTGCACGGGATTAATATCATAGACAACCTCAGCAATTATTACAAATCTACCTGAGGTCACCAATTAATACTAATCCCGTGCGCATAGGGCTTAATTCAGCAATAGTACAACTACATTGTGTAAATACTGATGTTTACAACTTTGATTTTAAGATTTAGGGGTGGTTTCCCGGACAGGGATTAGCTTAAACCAGGACTAGGCCTTAGATTAATTATGAAATATAAAAAGTTTTAATAAATATGCCTTACTAAAGACATTACTTAAGTGCATTTTGAGAAAAAATAAAGGGCACTGATGTATTTTAAGATATGTCAGTGCAAGTTGTTTTCAGTTTGAACAGCTCTTACATTTATTTTAGTCTAGGATTAGTTCAACCCCCTTCCGGGAAGCCGCCCCAGGGTCAGTTTCCCAGACGGTGTTTAGATTAATCCAGTACTTGGCCTTATTAGTAGTTTTTGCAACCATACCAAACCATACTGATCTTGTGACAAATCAATGGCACCAAGATATGTCAGTGCAAGATGTTTTTAAAGGGATAGTTTGGCCAAAAATGATATTAAACCCATGATTTACTCACCCCCAAGCTGTCTGAGTTGCGTATGTCCATTGTTTTTCAGACAAACGCATTTTCGGATATTTTAGAAAATGTTTTAGATCTTTCAGTTGATTAAATGTAAGGTTACGGGGTCCACCCATAGTCCACGACCTTCAAATCCAAAAAAAGTGCGTCCATCCTTCACAAATTAAATCCAAACGGCTCCAGGATGATAAACAAAGGTCTTCTGAGGGTAATCCGCGCGGTGTTGTTGTAGAAATATCCATATTGAAAACTTTATTAACGTAAATAACTACCTTCCGGTAGCGCCGCCATCTTAGTCGCGTCCGCATTCAGGATGAGAGCTTACACAGCCTACGGAGGCTACTCTGCTGCTGCTCTGTTCCCCCGCCCTCCGAATTTTTTCATACGTCACTAAGAAAAGTGCGTACACTACGCTAATACTCTCTCCTGAATACAGAGGAGTCTAAGATGGCGGCGCTACCGGAAGGTATTTATTTTCGTTAATAAAGTTTTAAATATGGATATTTCTACAACAACACCGCTCGGATTACCCTCAGAAGACCTTTGTTTATCATCCTGTAGCCGTTTGGATTTAATTTGTGAAGGATGGACGCACTTTTTTGGGCTTGAAGGTCGTGGACTATGGGTGGACCCCATAACATTACATTTAATCAACTGAAAGATCTAAAACATTTTCTAAAATCTCCGAAAATGTGTTTGTCTGAAAAACGATGGACATATGCAATTCGGACAGCTTGGGGGTGAGTAAATCATGGGTTAATATCATTTTTGGTCGAACTATCCCTTTAAATTAAGGCACCTCATACGTGCATTTTAGTCTGGGACTGGGAGAAACCCTGTCTGAAAAACCGCCCAATACATTGGTGGCCAAATTTGCTCAATGGGGTTGAGGTTGAGACTTTGAGGAGGCCAGAAAGGAAACTTACCTAAATCTCCTAAATAAAGCCCACCACGTGGCACGCTGTCTACAAAGTCATCGTTATGGTCTATAACCACTGATCTATATAAATGACTGGATTGCGCATAGAACGCTTGACGTAAGTGCGTGAGGTGAAGCCAGCGCAGAGTTCGAGCCGCCATCTTGGTATACCCAACCGGCAGAGAGCGTCATTGACTTCCATTCAAAATCATGATCAAAATTTACCCCCTTTACAGCGTATCAGTTACACAAGGTTAATTTTTAGGATATGTGTACGTTAATTATTTGTTAATTCTGGTGTTATTTGCAATGTTTAAGTTTTAATCGGGCAGGATAATGGATTTATAAAAAACCGTTAAGGTGAGTGTGTCTGTTGCATTTGTTTATGACACGGGTATAAATAAAGTTTTTTTTTTGACATTCAGCAACACTGTGACGGTCAGCGTTATTTCTCTATATAAGTTTAGATAACATAATTACAAAACTAGCAAATTATTGCATGCACATACGGTACAAAGTATGATTATTTATATAGATTTCAGAATGAGCACGTTTATTGTCATTAATACTAAATATGCTGCGATCTGTCTGCAGATCTGATACTGTAATAAAGATGAATGTAAAATAACTGATTAAAACGCAAAATGTACAACTTTCAGTAAATAACTATTTACATGCTTTGGACGTTTGTGTTGTAATAATGTACAGGGTAACTTCACATATAAAAACGAAGACGAGTAAAGTGATGTTTTATCATTAAAATCTGATAACGTCCATTGATTTAATAGAACGTTTGGGTATACCAACATGGCGGCGCGGTGGCTTCACAAGTGTGACGTCATGTGCAATCCAGTCATTTATATAGATCAGTGTCTATAACCCATAGAATAGAGCCATGATAAGGAGATTTTAGTTACGGTGGATTTAACGGTGGGGTTTGTCCCTTTTTGACCCAACGCTGGGTATTTTTTAGAGTACACAGCATAGAGTACACTGGCCAATGTGTGGTAAACCACTCTCCTAATTTATTGTCAGAGATGAAGTTCGACACCATATATGGTTAAATCATTCTCCCTCCTATTAAGCGTGTGGTATGAAAGGCATCGTATCACCCAGCCCTTCAGTTCTGAATGGTTATTTTAAAAGCCAATGAAACGGTGTGCTTGACACTGTTATGGGCAAGTAAAACTATGCTGGTAAGAATTATAATGAGACTTGAGTACAAATCTTACATATGGAATTACTCACAAAGAATGAACTTGCATTTAGTCCATGCTATATTTTTGTTCGATCATGAGTTTTAAAATGCTTGATATATTTTTCTAACAAACATGTGTCTTGTTTGTTTTACAGCGTTCAGGCAGGGACCCTCAGCGAGGAGAAAACCTCTCGGCCAAATCTTCGGACAGTGATGTTAGCGACGTGTCCGCTGTGTCGAGAACCAGTAGCGCATCTCGATTCAGCAGCATGAGCTACATCTCTGTCCAATCAGAACGGCCGCGGGGAAGCCGAAAGATCAGGTGAGACGGCCTCTTTTCTTTTTAATCAGTAATGGATGAACATATGGTAACAGATCAAAGTCTGCTGCGAGAGGTCCTGTTAGGCCATCTGCGCCCTGTAGAGTTTTGGAGGAGACAACTGCATTTATTTGCAAGAGTGACTTTGAGTCTGTATGAAGTCACTCCTGCAGTGATACTCCAACATGCTGAAAGCTAATGAAAAGTAGAGGCAATTTTAGATTTTTAACTGCATTTTAATGGAAACTATTGAAGTTACATAGTTTTCATTTTTAATGAATTTACTGATCAGAAAAACATTTTAGTTTCCTCTTCTTTCCATTGAAAAGGGATTTTATCAGTGACCACTCATGGGAGGATTATAAAAGCGTTTTTTTTTCACTATACACTGTAAAACGTGAACGTTGGATCTACTTTAAAAATTACTTTCTGGGAGCCAATGGTATAGTGGGCAGTAATCTGTCGTATGGTGCAGATGCACTTTCGGCGACCCGAGTTCGATTCCTGGCTCGAGGTCTTTTGCCAATCCCATACCCCTCTCTCCACCGGAAACTTTCCTATACACTGCATCTAATAAAGGAAAAATTACTTTAAAAATAATTTTTTAAAAATGACTTCATTTGGTAACACTTAACTCGTTCCCCTCTATTGACGAGTTATCTCATCAATGAAGAGAAAATGCTTCCTGCCAATGATGAGTTTTTATGGCAATCGGTATTGCCGCTATTACCCACCAGGTGGTGCTCTTACCCAACTTCTTAAACCCGAAAGCATCCTTTAATAGTGATGGGAGAAACGAAGCTTTTCGAAGCGTCGAATCAATTGAACCAATTGCTTCGCTGCTGGTCAAAATAGTGTAAAAGCAGCAAGATCTTTCCAAACATTTTACACTTTTTTACAAAATAATAGCAAGATTGTTCCAAAAAATATGTTTTTAAGAAAAATAAATCATTTAATTTAATTAAGACATATTTAAAAGTGTATTCTGTGTTTTTAGTTTTATTTATGGCAAACAAATCATTAAAACAAACTCCTTTTTTTATTATGCACATTTTTATCATTACATCTGTCTATAAACAAAAAAGTAGAAAAAAATGTAGTGTTATTAGTCAGAAGGATGAATGTTTTCTGAACTTTTATAATTAAACTGACCCGAGTTCACCTACACTGGTCATTTGTGATCAACTCCCCCTAGTGGTGAATCGTCGGATTTTCGAAACAGTTATGATGTAATGAAGCCTCGTTGCTAAACTCACGTGACTTCGGCCAGTTTGAAACAAGCTCCGAACCAATGATTCGAAACAAAAGATTCGTAAATGTTTCGAAGCCTCATGAAGCGTGCTTCGAAATCGCCCATCACTATCCTCTAAGGCCAAACAGTAAATACCCTGTGTATGTTTTGATCATCATTCTGAATCTGATCTCTAACAAAAGTCCTTTTCAAAAATACAATTATCTTAGCTTTTTGCTCAAAATTTGGTATTTTTGATAAACCCTACCCATATTTGAGAGCTGATAAAAAACAAATAAAGATCGGATGCAAAAAAAAAATTTTAAAGCAGAGGGTCTGTACTTTCATTTCATTTATTGTATGTTTATATATTAAACGAAGAACAGGCATTCAACTTTTATTAAAATTATACAAAATGCTGGCATTGGCTGGCAACTTTAAAAAAAAGCTTTTTTACATATATTTTTTTAAACGAAATGTAAACAAAATTGAGAAAACATTTTGAAGGTGAAAAAAAATTACTTTAATTAATAACACCTAAAAAATTTAAATAAAGGTTTTTCAACTTATATTTTTTTCTTAAAGTTAGAAAATTTAAGTTGAAAAACTTTTTTTTTGGTGTTACCAATTAAAGTAATTTTTTTAGTTAATCCAACATTTACTTTGTACAATGTAGTTTTTGTGAATTGAATTCATTTATAATTTATGTGACTTATTTTTTTTTAAGAATGCAGTTGTCAGTCTCCTTAATAACCAAACATTGTGTGTACATAATGGGATTAAAAACACACAATATAGGTGACAACCTTTTTTATCTGCAGAGTGGACATGGCCTAAAAAACCCAAACACTTTCTATCATTCTTATCATTACATGGATTTGGAGTGAATTCATTTTTTGGTCCCATTAAAGTGAATTCAGAGCCAAACCTTTCAAATCATTTCTGGTTGTAATCCTTAGTGCTACAGTATTTAAAGTACATGTTTATGTCCTGTTTTATGTGCATATTGTCTGGCTTAGTTGTTTTTATTGTTTGCATTATTTTGTTGTGCTTCATTCTTTTTTGCGTTCTTGCACATTTAGATAGTGTTGACGCATATTTTTCTTTTGCTTGATTTCTGTCCTGCATGCTGCTTGCTTCTCTGCTTCGACTGGCCACGCCCACAGCAAAGCAATGCAGGGGCGGAGCTTCTCCAGGGAGGGGGAGGAGTTTGTTGGGGAGGCGTTACAGGAGGAGCAGGAAGTGGGAAGGTTAGAGGAGGAGAGAGGGGGGAAGGGAGATGGGCAGAGGGCAGGAAAAGGGAGAAGACGAACAGATAGTGTAGACAGGGAGGATGCTGAGGAGGAGGAGCCTGAAGGGGGCGTGGCCCAGAAGACATTCTCAGAGATGGACCTCAGGTAAATTAGTCACCATGGCAACCAGCTGTATCTTGTCTTGTAGTCTATAGGTATACAAGACATTTTATTGAATAATTGAATAAAAAATAGTACTTTTTATAGTTTAGTTTAAAATGTAGAGTTAAAGCACCCAACATTGCACGATACAAACTCTTTCACTAGGTTTATATATGCATAGTGTTTAGTAAGCTATTATAGCATGCTTATTGTATATATACCTTGTTGGCTGTGGTTACATTAGGACAAGAAACTGAATTTAGGACTGCTTATATAAACCAAATGAGTGTAAGGATACAGTAGGTGTCTAGCCATGGTGTTCAGCTTAATATATATGAGTTTTGGCCTATTTAACTTCCTTTTAATTATCGTATAAATTCATATTTTGTCGTTTTTACTGTGCTGCTGTTTGTCTGTGCTGTGATTATATAATTTAACACTATCATCACTAAGGGCTTTATTTATGGTTTGGTAAAAATACTTACTGTAAATGAAATACTATATGAACATTTTTATCCCATGTGTTCTGAAACATTTAATGTCCCTCTTATCCATGTGAAGGCCTCCATTCAGCTTCATGTTTGACTGACACTTTTAGAAATGACTGAAGAGTGTCAAAAACATGTCCAGGTGAAAACTTAGAAAGATAAAATAAACAAAAAAAAATTTTTGTATATGGAAAATGAACCCTGTTTTATGACCATAAAGACTTGCAGGCATCTGTATGTCTTTCCCAGACTTTCATTACATTAAAGGAACACTCCACTTTTGTTTGGAATAGTTAATTTTCCTGTGTCCCTAGTTAAACATTTGAGTTTTACCGTTTTGGAATCCGTTCCTCTGATCTCCGGGTCTGGCGGTAGCATTTTTAGCATAGCTTAGCACAATCCATTGAATCTGATTAGACCATTAGCATTGCGCTAAAAAATAACCAAAGAGTTTTGATATTTTTCCTATTTAAAACTTGACTCTTCTGTAGTTACATCGTGTACGGAAAATAAAAAGTTTGCGATTTTCTACGACGGAAAATTAAAAGTTTGCGATTTTCTAGGCCGATATGCCTAGGAACTATACTCTCATTCCGTAATAATATTTTATGAACTTTGATGATATTAATCAATTATATTATGCAGGGCCCGAAAATAGTTCCCAGCTCTGCAACTAGGGCTGTAACGATAAATCGGGTGTCCCATTAAAAAGACCTGTCTAAAATCGAGTCTGCATCGCAAGGCTGCGATTTTGTGTTTCATGCGCAGTTTGTGCAAAAAAAGCAACACTCGTTAAACAAAATCATTCAAAATATTATTTATTATCATGAAAATACCCGAAACAATCTGAAGAACGGCGATATAAATATTCCTGTAGACATTTCCTGGAATAGGGTTTGTAATGCTACTTCTTCTGTGGCACAATTGGAGTTGAATTGAATTGCATGAGAGCGCCCTCTGGCTTTTGGATGTGGCGGCATTTCACTGTAATTCATTCAAATTCATTCATTGAGAAAAGGCGCATTTGCACGATAAATCGTTACAGCCCTATCTGCAGCTACACAAATCTAGTGTCCAAAACTATAAAACTCAAATGTTTAACTCTAGGTGAGCTTTAAAATTAACCTATTTCCAAAAAAAATGGAATGTTCCTTTTATGTGCCTCAATTTGATCAGTTATGGCATTGGAGTAAATATATTGTAGTACGTTGTTCTTTACAATTGTTTACAGTGTAACAAACACTTTAACCGATCATTACAATAATTTAGATGTTTTGATCAGTTTTGGAGTAAAAATACAGTAATGTGTTTTATTTGTATTCAATTAAAAGTCTCAAAAATTCCTTAAACTTTTTTATCTTTATCCAAAAATTGAATTAATTTCTTTCTTAAAAATCGTAAAATTACAACTGGACGTGTTTCTGACAGACATTGTGAGATAAACCTGTTTTAATGCGCTGTAAAAAAATAGTGGTTGCCTTAAATGTAAATAATCTTGGCTTTACAAGTCATTTCAACTTAATATCTTTATCTTGACTGAGTTGCTGGAACATAAAATAAAGTTAAAGGTGCCAAAGAATGCACTGATACAATATGTTAAATTGTTTTCTGAAATCTACATAAAAGGTATGTGACTTAAACAAGTGCAAAAATAATCCAGCAATGGTTTTACATGTCAGCTTACAACCATAGGATTTCCATAGAATGAAATGGGATGTTATTACCTTATTTGGAAGAGTCATGAATAATAATGATAAGCTCTGCTCTGATTAGCTGTTTCACAGCAAGGCTAATTAGACTCATGTCAATAGCTCACATTAAGTAAACAGACCTTATATGCTTGAGCCTGTATCAGACGAAGGTACAGATTTTGAGGAACAACCAATTGTTTGTAAATTGGAAATAAACATGTCTGAGTGGTAAGTTTATTTGTGTTGTTTAGTATGGACCTGCAAAACGTAACTGTAACATCAATAGTAGAACTTCAGCTAGGGTGGCCAATCGTGCCAGTTCCACCGGACACATCCCGAACATGTTTTCGGGTTTGTTCTCCGGAAGTCGCATTGGTCGACCGCATACGTCATCAAGGTTTAATATTTCGGGTTTAATTTCAGAAAAGCAACCGTTACATTTAAACGTTAGAATGAAACTACGATTGCATGTCTTAGGTATTTAACTGAATGGCGTATGCTGGCGTACGCACCGAAATCCTGGCCAGGACGCGTCCGGCAAGGATGGCATATATATAGATAGACAGACAGACAGACAGACAGACAGACAGACAGACAGACAGACAGACAGACAGACGGATAGACGGACAGATAGATGGACGGATTGATGGACGGATAGATGGACGGATAGATAGACGGATAGATGGACAGATAGATGGATAGATAGATGTAGAAGAATAATATTTGTCCAAAGTTATATTAGTAAGGTCTATAAGTTCATCTGGACGAATGACGTTTTCCCTTTGCTTGTCTATATATTTATTTAATTATAATTATATTATTCTCATGCCCACTCTCCCAATAAAAAACAAAACACGAAAGCAGTAGTTTGCCTCGTTCATATCGGTCGTTCACGGTAAAAATACTATTATGCATGACGACAAAATAAAAATAAAAAATCAGTTGGAAAGGAAATATTACTTACCTAACTCAGACATTAATTGGATTGGAAATAAGCTGATAAACTTGGTTCCGAGGGGGGGGGACAACTCGTAGGGGAGCTCGTAGAGAATTAATACGCAGACTTGCCTGGTTTCCCTTTAAAAAATATAAAGTTGAAATGACTTGTAAAGCCATGTTGATTATACTTTTTACAGTGTGTCTAACTATTTCTCGGTTGATGTTTTTAATATCCGAGTTCATATCCATCTTATAGTCTTGACTCGACATTTCTCATGGTCCCTGAGAGGACATTAGACTCTGATTGGTTTTGTGATGAGTGAGTTTGAAACACCAATTTTTGGTTAATAAGTGACTAATCCTCAGACCTTCTTCGCTTGCTGGTTTTTGTATTGCTAGCGTTAAATAAGCGTGAGTGGCTGAATAGGTTTTGCTGAAAAAGCAGATACTGTTTGCCTTTTTACTGCCATGCGTTTTTCAGGTGATCCAATATTTAAAGGCTTATTTCTCTTAATCTCTGTTTGCTGATGTTCGCTGAGCCAGCAAATCCGTTCTTTAAAAAACAGGAAGTGATGTCAACATGATTTGTGTTGATGATGGAGGAGAAGCCGCAGGCATTGGTTCCCATCATTCATTCACGTGTGTAATATGTGGATGGCGTGTGTTCTGGTGGCAGTTTTTTGTGGGGTAGTTATGCAATCGTGTGACTAACATACAGTACACAGATACGGTAAAACTAGCTGGTTGGAAAAAGACAGAAAAGAAAACCACAAAGAGCTGTTGAATAAGGAGATAGCATAATTGAGGTCTCTGATTGGTCACACTGAGCATGTGTTCAAACACACACTCAGTCATAAGACAGTTTAATGATAATTGTTTCATTTATGTTGTGTTAGATAGCTTAGGCTAACAACTACAGCCAGACTAGATCTAATTCTGTACTTCAGAGATTTTAACTCATCAAGTATTTCACGTTTAACTTTTCTATGACTACAAAACGTGTCACTAGGCCGGTACCCTTTCAAAAAGTAGACCTTTGTACGGTAATGATGCATATAAGTACCTCAAGGGTACATATTGGGCCCTTTATGTTTTTCATTTGCTTTAATGATGGCAGTTTTCAGCTGGCAAATGACCCAAGGCTGTCTTGTATTCTTCATTAGAAGCAAGCAAATCTGACCTTTTACACAAATGAGCTATAATTGACTATAACTGGCCCAAATGGGTGTAATGTTAAATAACTAGCTGTTAAGAAGGCAATTTTCAGGTTTTTTTTCAGTGGTACTGACCCCTGTGCTTGTGCCTTTATTCTGACCAGAAGAACAAAGTGCTTCAGTGTCACATTAAGTGAATGAAGTTTTAACATTCATTATTTTCATATCTTCTTTGCATGCTGTGCTCTTTAATCCCCATTAATGTGAAGCAGCTATGATCACATATTCTGATCATTAATGTCATATTTTTATAAATGTCAAGTACAGAATATTAGAAGTACATTTGTAGACTCATTTCTATCAGGGACGGCTCAGCATAGGAAAGCATCAATTTTGTATTCTCCTCTGACACAGAATTCATAATTTTGTTGGTGATGTTAGATTACATACTGTTGCCTATGGCGGTTTGACGCTGCGTCGCATTTCATTTAAAGGTCGTTGCTTTTTGGTGCAGAGTGGAGAACATTTGGCTCCGTTTCTAAATCTAGTGAGCTGCCTTGTTTTGTACTACCGCCTACTAGATATTTCTTGTTTGGAATGAAAAATTTTAGGATGTCAGCTAAATGGTGCATTGACTAGTGGTGTGAAAAGTTTATCGAAAGTCAATTGTTTATTCTATCTACGTATGTAAATTGTATAGCACTATATTCTTACTGTACAGTATGTCAGCCGTTTTGTCTTCCAAGCAATTTTGTAAGGGTCAGTACTATAAAAGGAAATAAAATGAGAACTATATTACATCTTGTAAACTTTGAGGAAATGCTGAGTAATACCAAAGTCCCTTTAGGGAAGTCACGCCACTGGGTGGCCACGTTTGCAACGCCTCTGTGCAGTTATTTTAGTCATGCAAGACTTAAGTCCTATTTAATTGAATGGGGAATTGTATGATGCTAAAATTACAAATAGAGAACATATTTTTACCTAACAATTAAATTTGACATTAACCGCACCATAACTTGGATTTCTTAAGCTCAAATTGCACTAAAAACTCCTTTTTTTGATGTCGTTTTAAGCGCATGCACCATAGACTGTAAAAGTATGGACATAGTGTCTGAGACGTCACCCATAGGTTTATGAAGACCTTTTTTGAAGCCAATAGTTGGCGGGGCTTGCGCCACCGCACGTCACTTAAGTTGCGGATAACCGAAAATGGGTGAAGAGGCTGTTTGGAGCCCCTCTTCCAGAGAATCGGCAGTATTTATCGATTGTTAATTGGTTCTTTAAACTTCCGAAGCCAGAGCGGCCATATTGAGTGTTCAATCTTGTTATATCCGATATCTTTGGTAAAACATTTATTTTTGGATGGTTTATTGAGATTTAAATTGAGAATTATACTTCGCCTAAAAGCTTTACATTGATGTACAGCATGATTTGTGAGGATAGGACAATATTTGGGCGAGATACAACTGTTTGTACAACTATATGAAATTCTGGAATCTAAGGGAGCAAAAAAATCTAAATATTGAGAAAATGGCCTTTAAAGTTATCCAAATCAAGTCCTTAGCAACACATATTACTGATAAATACCTTGTTTGATATATTTAAGGTAGGATATTTACAAAATATTATGGAACATGATTTTTACTTAATATCCTAATGATTTTTTGGCATTAACACTTTTCCCGCCATTGACGAGTTATCTCGTCAATTAAGAAAAAACATTTCCCTAAAAAAAACTCGTTCCTGGTGAGTTTTTATTGTAATCTGTAATACCACGATCATCCAGGTCAAGTTTATTTAGACAGTCCTTTAGTTAAACTAGGGGTGTCCTCGACTAAGGATTTACATATTCGAATCAGAACTGTCTAATCTTTCCATAGTCGACCGATTGTCGAATCATCTATGTTTGTGTCGTGGGTTGGGAGGGGGCCAGACCAGGTACAAATTGGTAACTTTTATTTTCTTTCACAAGCAGCACACATAAACAACTTTCTGATAAAGTGACCAAAACTGTCTTTCAAGTGATGAACGAAGACAAAACTGACGATACATTTATATATATATATTTTTAACGTAAAATGTAAGGAAATATTTGTTTAATTATTCCTCATAACATTTTAAAGCCACGATTTACAGAACATCACACAAAAAAAACATTTTGATAACTAAACCTAAAAAACTAACAAATGTGATTCTGCTGTGAAAACCCCTGCTAAAATTCAGTGTTTTTATTTAATTGGGAGATTTAGGGCGTCAAGCACTCATGACCAAAAAGAAATGCGAAATGACAAATAATTTGTGATTGTGACTGTAAATGATAAAAACTAAGCTTTATATATAATTCATAAAAAGTTAATTTAAAACAAGAAAAACACTGAAATGAATGATTTTATAGACACTACGCGTTATTATTTAGCACAGAAATACCTGCTTGCTTGCATTGACTTTGATCATCTCTGTATTAACTTTAGATACAGAAAGACCTGATGATATTTTTTATTTCAGGAATCTCTTTTCTATCATTTGAAAGTGAACACCGACCATAATATTAAATCACAAGAAAGACAGTCGTGTCAGGCATAAATATAGGTTTGGTGCAGATATTTTCCGTTTCATCACCAAAATTTAAAGAAACGGCTTACCTGTTTTGTAGTTTAACTTTTGACAAGATAACCACTCTGTTTTAAATCAATTTAAAACTTACACTCGTCGAAAAACATCAGTTTTTTAATGTTTAGTTTGATGAACTCCTAAATATGAGACACAGAGCACCTAGCCCGTTCGGCTAAATTACATGCGCAAGCATGGCCAGCACGCAATAGCGCAACATCGATACAACGAAAAGCTATCCAAAATTTACATACTTAAATTAGATCAGAATTTACGTTTATAATAAATACAATTTTTTTATAAAATAAGGTCAGAAGTAACAAAGTGCAGAACAAATATGCAAAATGCCTCAAGTGCACGGAAACAAAACACAAGCCAAATAGTTAAATCAGATAACCCAAAGTGATTTATAAATAAAATAAAATAAACAAATTATTCAAAGAACGAAAGTATAGACAGAATTGCCAGCTTTGGCTTTTAAATGTAGAAACAAAGAGGCAATGGTTTATTAACATAGAAACCTCTTATGGACGTGTAGCCCCGTCACAGGGGTTGTTGGATTTATTAACGCTTTTAAAAAATATTTATTGAAAGCTCAGCTGCTACTTTACATATTATTTGCAGCATTATAATAAAATGCTGTATATTAATATATTGGGAAAGCTGTTATATGTGAAATCAGATAATGTGCACCCATATACGGCCAAAATTGAATGATCCTCATTTCAACACATCTGCGGCGATTCGACTGTGAGATTGGTAGTCGAATCAGGCTTCTCCTAAGTTAAGTTAAACAAAGTAAAAAGTCATTCAACGCCCAACTTTCATCTTGTTTCTACTCTTTCAATATCTAAAAATAACTTTGGATAAAATGCTGTCTTTGCAGACAACTCAAGGGCATATTTTAAATGGCATATTTAGGGTGTCAGGGCCCTTGAGTCTTTGTCATTTAAAGAGAGTGCGTATTAATAGTGTAATAGTTGAGTTCCTAATAGGACACATTCATTTAGACTCACAATTAACTGAAACCCAAGGCACTGTTTCCATAGCAACTGGTTTTCTGCATCATCTCGCTTTATGAATCAGAACACATTTTGCTGTCCTCTGTGCCACTTTTCATAGTGTTCAGTATGTTATTACGCATTGAAGGTGGTCACACGCTCCAGACATCGTAAAAATGTCATCATACGTGAAAGTGTCAACTTACGAATCTTGTGTATTTGTGTAAATTTTGACGTTACTCAGTGCATTGTCATACAGTTTAGGCCATCATCCAGAAAATAAGGCATAATCCACCTAAAAATAAAAATCCTATCACTTATTCAACGTCATGTTGTCCTTTGACAAAATACAAAAGTATTTTACTTAACGTTTTCGTATATTGAAAGTAAGTGGTGTCCAAAGCTACATATTGCTTTGCACCACCTTGACTTTCATACAATGAGGAATTTTTTTTTCATTTATCTCTTCAAAGCAGACACAATTTTTCTTCAAAGGAAGATTTTTTGGACATCAATAGTCCAGAAGTGAGCCGTACAGTACAGTGGGTTAAAAGAGGAAAATGGACTCAAGCCCACAGCACAGTGAAAGAGTGTGTACAGAAAACAGCGTATGGGTTTTGTTTGTCTTGAAAGAACATTGTGGCCTAGATAAAAGATGTACTTAGCAAAATCTATATGAAGGAGAACGTTCTGTTCAGCTGTGGGTGAGCAAAAACATCCCCGGGGAGAGATTGCAACATTCCAAGGACATTTGCTGAGGGATCATCTTATCTGCCAAGACCTCCTGGTGGACCAGCAGGTGACGCTTTGGATGGCCTTTGGGGTGAAATGTCCAGTTTGGCAGTAGATTTGTGGTCCTCTCTTTGATCATCATATGGTCCTGTTGTTTGTCAGTACAGTAGTGGATGTTTGTGGTCTCTCTGAAACAGACCTTCTAAGGTTAGGTTAGAGGAGCTAATCGTGTCAGGCTGTGGGTGACAGAAAACAGAAGAACAAAGATATTGGATATAACCAGATTGAGCTCTCCTATTACACTCACAGATGTGTAAAAAACAACACAATCAGTAAAATTCGCAAAATACACATCTGTCTTATTACACTATTATTAACTCTTTCGCCGCCATTGACGAGATATCTCGTCAATCAAGAGAATACGCTTCCCTTCCAATGACGAGATTTTCCGTCTTTCCGCAATACCGCTATTATCCACCAGGTGGCTTCCCTTCCACAACTTTTTAAACCCGGAAGTATTGCCCTATGGCAAGCTGCTGCATGTCCGTGTCTGTTTTAAAGATCGCTCTGAATGGGATCTCTATGAAAAGTCCGTCACAAAAATTTAATTATCTCTGCTTTTTGCTCAAAATGTGGTGTTTTTGCAGAAACCTACCCATATTCAAAAGCTGATTACAAAAGAACCACTGAAGGTAGGATGAAACGTTTTTTTTTTGTTTGAAAGCAGATGGTCTGTTCTTTCATTTGGTATATTGTATGTTTATATATTTAAAGAAGAACATTTTCTGAAAGGCATTAAACTTTGGTGAAAATCATGAAAAACGCTGGCGCTGGCTGGCAACTTTAAAAAAAACGCTGGCTGTGAAAGAGTTAACACATTTTGTGCGTTTTAACACAACTTGTCACTTTTATTTATTTTAGCAAAACAATCTACAACAAATGACACTTAGGGACAGATTTAAAAGATGTGAAAAAGAGATGTTATTAGTTTGGACAGTTTAGGACTAGTCTAATCCCTGTCCGGGAAACCGCCCCATAGAGATGAGAAATAAAAACCCGCTTTGTTTATAATCAGTTGTTAGGCCAAGCTTTCGGTGTTGTAATCGAAAGGTTGGTTGTTTTTAGTCACATGACCTGCAATCGCTTGCGGCTTTCAGCACTTTGTCTGTAAATAATGCCGAAAAAAAACGGTGAACACGGCAGCCACATATCGGCCGATGCCGAGACACATATAACTCGCAAATATCGGCCCGATATATCGGTCTATCTCTAACCTCCAGTGCCTCTATACTCTATCCAAAACGTAATGTACGAAATGCCAAAAAGTTTTTAATACCTATATATATATATATATATATATATATATATATATATATATATATATATATATATATTTTTTTTTTTTTTTGTTAACACAATTGTACCTTTGCTTGCAGGTTATTCTGTATTTTATTACTGCTAGTCACTCACGCTGTAAGACATAATGCAGTAAGACAGATGTGTCCTGTTGTCACGACAGCACGAATGATTTTATTTCAATTAATCTTTACCTGGACAGTGAAGGGTGTGTGTGTGTCTATGACAAAGCGTCCATCACCCTGTCTCATTACTGTGATAAGAGAGGGGTAATGACAGTCTGATCTCCAGCAGCGCTCGACATGTCTCCTCGTGAGCCTGCCGACATCTCACGTGGATCTGCCACTGGAGGAGACCGTCTGAGTAACAAACTGTGTTTCTGTCAACATCCATCTTTGTCAATCAATGGATCCTGAAACACTGTATATTTATAATCTTGATGAACTAGAACTGTGGTTCTTAAACGTGGGGCCGTGGCAAGATAGTGCCAGGGGGGCCCATTTTTATGAGATTTTATAAAATATATAATTTTTTTTTATAATTTTTGTGTCATTAAACCTCAGAAAAATAAGGATACTACCAACAGCAATATGTTGTACAATTTAATATGTTTTGTTACAAATGTCAAGTTTTATATCAAAAATGTTCTTTAGGGGGGCCACAGAGCGATGCACCACACACAAAGGGGGCCGCATGCCGAAAAAGTTTGAGAACCACTGAACTCGAAGTTTGTTTGGGGGTGTTTTTTACTGTTGTACAGGACATATGATAAATACTGTATTTTTTAATGATAGCAGGATATTATATCGAAGAGCAAGAGAGAGAGAGAGAGTTTTCATAAATATGATCAAGGTTTGGGGTTTTGAGGATCTTTCAGATTAATTTAAGGAGTGCTGGTGTGGCCTGGTCTTGACTTGGTCTTATATTGGTCTCTACACACTCTGGGGTTGGTCTTGACCATAGACTGTAAAAAAATGGACGTAGTGTTCGTGATGTCACCCATAGGTTTCTGAAGATTGTTTTTAAAGTTCAAAGTAGGCATTGCCTGCCGTCACCATCTTGGCTGCGTGTTACCGCGCATCACTCGCGAATATCCGAAAATGGGTAAAAAGGCGGGACGTGGGTGAAACTGAGGTGGCTGGTTGCTGAAACCACGCCCGCCTAGCTCGACTCTAGTGACAGCAGTGGCAGTTCATCCGTCACTCAAGTGGCCACGCCCTTAATTATGCACATCTTTAAGGCTTAATATAAATTAAACGGATGAGTTACAAAAAAATTCACCCTTCTCACAGTTGTCATGAAGGACAAAATTAGCTATAAAGACCAAAAACGTTTTTGCACCAGGCTGTAAACATATTTTCTACTGTTAAGTTGGCCATTTTAACATGGAGGTCTATGGGAATTGACTCCCTTTTGGAGCCTCTAGTGGCCAGTCGATGAAATGCAGTTTGAGTCACTTCCGTATTTGCTTCATCAGAGGGATCAGAAGGTTGCCCCTCGGTCCTGACTTGATCTCAGTTTAGATGATCGTGACAACAACACTATTTGAGATCTCTTCTGAGTCTTGTTGTCATCTAAAATCTTGAGCTAGAAAAAAAAAACTACTCATAGCTCTTATTTCCAAGTTTTCTTTTCTGTTGATGTAGTTTTGGAATGAATGTACTTGAGATTTTTTATGTGTGTTTTGACTTGCGAACCTGTGGTGCATGATGAAGCTACAGTGCGTCAGCTCCATGGTTTCTCACAGGACATATTAGTTAAAATTTTAAGATTACAAGATAACAGATAGCTTGATGAAGCGTGACTATTTTTAAGCACGCTGGGCAAAAGCACGCTGCTGCATTTTCACAAGGCTAATTGTAGTAATTGAAGAGCAGGTTGTTAAAGCTCATTGATTTCTGTCACATAATTGCGTCGCTGAAGAAGAGCAGATCTCTTCAGCACTGCATGCATGTCATTTAAACACATTTATAATCATTAAGATTTCATTAGGATCCTTTTGCGCAGGATGTCATTTGTCTTTCGGCTTCACAGTCTCTCCTCACAGACTCGTGACTCTATTTCTGTCTCACGTGCGCCCTCGTTTCTCTATCACGCATAAAGTCAAAAGATCCTTCTGTATGGGATATAGAGCAGCGTGCATTTCACTGTTAACACCCATTGTTATTGAATGTTTCGTTCTTATAAAGATACACTAATGCAGGTGATTTACTCTCATGAATCTGGTTACGACTGGTAGTGGTGTGGACTTTGGTTAATGGTCCCATTCTTTCTGTGTTTTTGGAGCTTTGATTGTGTTTACAGTGCGCAATATAACATGTGCTCATGTTTCACGTGTAAAAAAGGCAGTATTTTTTACACAATTTATTAATCTGTATAGCGCTGTTTTCACTGTCTTCAAAATGGGCTGATGTCTTCCTTGTTCTATGAAGTCCCTCCTTTAGAAATACGTAATGATACTTGTTTAGTGTGTTGTGATTCGATAGGAGTTTAGCTTGCCGTTAGCTTAGCTGGCGAATGACGTATTCATGTGGGCAGAGTTTAGTCAAAAAAAAAAAAAAAACGTTTTACTGATGTCATTAAAGCAGGAAATAGAGGGCTGTAGTCCAAACCGGTGGTTCGCCGTAGGCTTTGAAAGAGGAATTCTATCAAAGAAAATATATCGCCTGGCAGTGAACTTTGACATTTTCTAATATAACTCATTGGGCCCTATCTTGCACCCAGCGCAATTGACTTTGTCAGTGACGCATGTATGATTCGTATTTTGCACCGGTTTTTCCCTCCACAGACGCACGTCGGCAAACTAGGGAATGAACTTGCGCTCCCTGGGAGGTTCAACGCAAAAAAGGAGGCGTGTCTGGGTGCAAACCATCCCTGATGCTATTTTCCAGTTTCAAAAAACAATTGCGCCACTGACCAAAAAAAAAAACTAGTCTAAAGTCAGTGGCGCGTTATGCGTTGTTCATTATGCTATTTTAAGGGTGCATGCTTGACCATAATGTATAGCGTGCACAACGCTCACACACTTTGCTTATCTAATCTACACAGATGCAACAGTTATTTTTGCAAATCATAAATTGTTACAATAAAAAATATGACACATGAGATAAGGGGAATCATAGTGGTGAGCATTGTGGTGATAGTTTTTATTTATTTTGTGTGACTGTGTTAAAAAATTCTCATGCAAATAACGATTAAAATATTTTCATAAGTTTGTTGTCTGGCTGTATTACGTTTATTTTATGTAAATAATAATTAAAATGTTTTCATAAGAAACCTTAATGTATGTGAACTTGATTTGTAAGAGTACTTTGGGGTTGGACTGCTTGCGTTTCTTGGCTTTCAGCGGTGAGGGTGGACGCAGCGATGTCCTCTGCTGGCGTCAGGTCCTGTGTAGAGGCAGAGCCACCTCCCATTATACGGCGTGCCCGATTTATGCTGGCAAGTTTGGGATTCCTCCGTCTCCTGACATCATTGTAGCGCTTGCGGCGCAACGTCCTGGGGATGCCAGCTGATGAGACAATTGTGGCTATTTCCTCTCACGCCTGTTTAACCGACGTTGATTTGGGCGGATTTCTCCCATCCACATACAAAACAACTTCTCTGTCTTTGACTGCTCTTACAAGAACGTTGGTCTCCTCAGCTGTGAACCGCTCCTGGCGTGCGCCAGATAAATCCGTCATAATAACAGCAACCTGCCATGGAACTTGCGCACTTGCGTTTAAAGGGAATGTTGGATGACATTCTGATTGGTTTATTTGACGTTACGCCCAAACCACACCTATGAATAATGAACCTACTTCAGACCAACCCCTTATTGATTTGCGCCTGGCGCAAGAGTTATTTCTCCCGCCGGGAAAATAGCAACAGCGCCCAAGATCCGCCCACAAAGTCACTTGCGCTTTGCACTTGCGTTTCAGATCGTTAAAATAGGGCCCATTGTGTTTGTCTGAAAGATGATGGAAATGGGTATCTCAGATGGCTTAAGGGCGAGTAAATCATGGGGTAATTTCATTTTTTCCTGAACTATCCCTTTAAAAGTAGAGTGCACAATGTTTGAAAACACTTTGGAAAAGGGAGTCGGGCCGATTAACAAAACACACTTGTAGCCAATCAGCAGTAAGGGGCGTGTCTACTAACCGACATCCTTGCCGGGTTGAGTATGCGTGAGTACCAGCGTGTGTGTTTAGGTGATTTCAAATGTCAACATTGGCTTTCAAACATTGTGCACTCCGCCTTTAAAACTTTAGGTGTAAATAACTTCCTTTTTTCAGCCAATCACATTTTGAGTTATAATAAATAATTACCTGTCTCTTCCTAGCTTTGTAATGGCATTGAATAGTACCTGCTTTTTGTTAACTACATCCATCATCAAAAAGGAATGGATATGACTCCAGGGGGTCAATATATGTCTTCTAAGAGGGAAAAGGTATATTTGTAAAAAAGATTTAGCTCAAAATACATATTTAAGCTCCCTATGTATGCAGTGGACGTATGATTGTATGTTTATTTACATAATACCAACCAGTAGGACTTTTTTGTAGTTTAGTACTGTTTATTAACCGGATGAGCTAAACCCGAATGTTTGACAGACTGTAGTGTTGCAAAGCTGACTGGACGCCTAAACCCTTTAACCTTTGACCTTACTCGACTCCCTCTGTCCCTCCACTCACCTAGCTTTCTCCTTTCTCTCCTCTACCATCCATCCACCCATCCATCTATCCATCCTCTGCACCTCCTCTCTGCTGCTCCTCTTCATCCATCTCCGCTGGCCGCCACTGACAGTGAATTTACATCCAAAATGAAACACAGGCAAATGGGAGCGGCCCCCGGTGGCAATATGACCAAAAGCACCAGCATCGGCGGGGAAATGTGCAGTCTGGAGAAGACCGACGGCAGCCAATCGGACACGGCCGTGAGCCTGGCGGGAACCGTTCAGAAGAAACGACGCTCCAGCATCGGCGCCAAGATGGCGGCAGTCGTCGGGTTGAGTCGAAAGAGTCGTAGCGCATCCCAACTCAGCCAGACAGGTAGGAGTTAAATTATCTATACATGTCTGTCTGTCTATCTGTCTGTCTTCATGTTTGTTCTTTACTCACTTTTGTTCTTCACAACTCTATTAATGAGCACAGAAAGTACTGTTCTTGAATCAGCACTAACAATCTAACTTTTCTTTTGCAACCTTCTCAAAGCCTGTTGCTGAAAAGTGTAAATTGGGTTGGCGCAGGAGCAAGGACCAGCATTTTCTTTCTTTTAGATAATTGAGACCCTCTTTTTTTTTCTTTTGGCTGATGTTCAAATGCAGATTCATTAAAAGTGCAGTTAATAAGTCTCTTGTTGATACATCTGTTTCAGAGATTCTGCGATGTGTTGGAGGAATGTTGTGTTATGATTGCTTCATTTGAAATAGCAGATGGCTGATCGTTCTGCACAGGGTTGCCAGGTTTTCACAGCAAAACCCACCCAATTGCTACTCAAAACTAGCCCAAAGCTAGTCCATTTGCATTTCGGGAGATAAATAACACATTATTGGGGTAGCTTCAACCTTAGAACATGAAAAAAACCTGTGGCAATAGTGTCAAAGTAGCCCAATTTCGTGGGAAAACCGTGGACTTGGCAACCCTGGTTCTTCAGATAGTACTGTCATGTCATGTTTGGCGAGGTTATATTACAGTGTCTATGTGACTTGATCATATAATTATTACAGGGTGATTTAAGTTAATCCGGATCTTGTAGAGTTCAAATCCTAAAAGGGGCTGTACCCTAAAATCACTGCACCCTAAAAAGTCCAGTATTTCTTTAATAGTAAGCATGGTATACAAACAATAATCTAATGCAATTCTAATGCCATTCTTTTTCTTGATGCCCCCTCTACATGAATATACAACAAACTGAGCCCGGCCAACCCTGTTGCATATCCATATGATTTAAAAAAAACTTTTACAAATATGTTATATATAAAATTATTAGTTTAATCTTTATTTGACCTTGAAGCACACAGTGTCACATTTAGGGTGTTTTCAAACATTTAGATCTATTGCTTTGTTTAAAAACCGGGGGATAAATCACTGCAGTGTTGCAATTTTATCTTGGTTCGGTTTTCTTTGGTAACACCATGCATGTGCGAGTAAACCTTTAACTGTTCAGATTGCATCTGTTTATTTTTCGTGATTTTGCTGTAAGTTGTCCGTTATCCAGGATGGCCAAACCGCAGCTTTGCGTGATTGTTGTGTGTCTTTTTTTGGTAACTGCAGTTATATTCAGTCCTTCCAGAAATATTTTGAGTTTTTTGTGATTGTTGTGGGCAAAAATCATTGATCTTGCGGCACGTTTTCTTAAAAAATTGCGTGAACTTACAAAAACTGCGGGAACTTGCAAAAACTGTTTGCTGCTTTTGCAGCTTTCAGTTATTTTCACATCCACATAATCACGTCACTTCATAACGTTTTCATGTCGGTTGTGTGAAGTAAATTCAAAATTTTTCAACTGCTAATATATATGTGATTTTTGCTACGAAAATGCGGGGGTTATGAAATCATGCAAGCCCCAGCGCATATTTTGCAAATTGAAATCTGCAATTTATGCTGCGAAAGTGCGCCGTATTTGAAAAATAAAGTTTTTCAGGTATAAAGCTATCAGGTATGTTCATGGTTAATAAAGCAATAAGATAGCCTGTTCATTGTTCCGTTGGGTCGGATTGCTTTCAAACTTATAGCGAACCCCTCCAGAGTCCGTTTGCAATCGAGACTGTTGGTTCGGAGAATGTTGTCTAAGTTTTGCTTCCTGCGCAAAATAATGAAGTAATATATTAAAGGAATAGTTTAATATTGAAAATGAGTAGACTATGTTATTACCTTAACTAAGAAGAGTTGATACATCCCTCTATCATCTTAGTGCGTGCACGTAAGCGCTGGGGCGCGCTGCGACACTTCAATAGCATTTAGCTTAGCCCCATTCATTCAATGGTATCAAACAGAGATAAAGTTAGAAGTGACCAAACACATCAACGTTTTTCCTATTTAAGACGAGTATTTATACGAGCAAGTTTGGTTGCACAAAATAAAACGTAGCGCTTTTCTGAGCGGATTTAAAAGGGTAACTATATTGTATGGCGGAATAGCACTTTTGGGAGTACTTCGACTCGCCTGAAAAATCCGCTCCCCTTCTCCCTCTCATAATGGGAGAGGGAGAGTGTTACTGCGCCGAGTCGAAGTACTCCCAAAAGTGCTGTTCCGCCATACAATATAGTTACCCTTTTAAATCCGCTCAGAAAAGCGCTACGTTTTAAACTTGCTCGTATAAATACTCGTCTTAAATAGGAAAAACGTTGATGTGTTTGGTCACTTCTAACTTTATCTTTGAGTGGTACCATTGAATGAATGGGGCTAAGCTAAATGCTATTGAAGTGTCGCAGCGCGTCCCAGCGCTTACGTGCACGCACTAAGATGATAGAGGGATGTATCAACTCTTCTTAGTTAAGGTAATAACATAGTTTAATACTGAAAATGAGTAGACTATTCCTTTAATTATATAAACAGATGAAGAGTTTGAATCACACGGAATCCTAGTTTTCCTCATCTACAGTACTTTGTGATCAACAAAGAAACAAAAACAAAAGAATACTTTTGATGGCATTGACAATCTGTGACGGTGAAGAAACGTAAGTCATCAAAGTCGAATAATTTACGCGAGAGGCACTTGGGCGAAGGAAAAATGCCAGCTGTTGCCTGTTCTCCGGACAGCATCAAGCTTCTGTCATGCTAACACATTGACCCCAGGGGATCTTATGAAAAAAATGTCATTATTTTACTCGAAGTCAACAAAAATCCATCAGGACCAAGCTGATCGCTGTCAAAAATTTTCAGCGATGACGTCCCAAGGATGGCAGCAGGAATCACAGTGTTCTTAAAGGATAATTCCGGTATTTAACACTTTGAGTCTCATTTCTGGTTTGTTTTGGATGAACTACAGTGATGGACACAGAAATTTTGACAATGGGTCCTGTCTTGACTTTTTGACTAGTTTAGAAGCGTCTCTTGACTGCTTCAGAATGGAAGTCAATGACCATGCACAAACATGTCATTAAAACAACACTTAACGTTCATTATCAAAACTGTACTACTCACCGAGTGGTTTGTGGTGTTTGTTGATGATTAAAAACAAATATATTGGCGCAATGTATGATTTAAATCCGTGTTATTTGCTATAGTGGAACTATTTTTTCAGATACCTCACAACCGTGTATATACTTCCGCTCTATATTTGAGTCTGAAGCGTTAGCACACTCCCGACCACTTGATGGCAACAAACACTTTGCCATACAAGTACGCTCGATGTCTAGCGTATATAAACAGTCACAATCGAGCTCAACTTCAAACCTAAAGCTGGTCACTGAGCCATCAAATATGGGAAAAATTTCCTTTGAGAGAAACCGAGCGAAAAAACTACAACCACATGTAAACAGACCCTTTTCCGTTTCCAGCGGCGGAGTGATATATCAGCGAGCAATGAGTCTTCCAAGAGAAGTCAATGGAATTTTACAAAATACCAAATAAAACACGACAGAAACTGTATTTCGCTACACAACTTGTTTTTAATCAAAAACGAATACCACAAACCACTAGGTGAGTAGCACAGTTTTGAAAATGAATGTTAAGTGTTGTTTTAATGACATGTTTGTGCATGGTCATTGACTTCCATTCTGAAGCAGTCAAGAGATGCTTCTAAACGAGTCAAAAAGTCAAGACACGACCCATTGTCAAAATTTCTGTGTCCATCACTGTAGTTCATCCAAAACAAACCAGAAATGAGACTCAAAGTGTTAAATACCGGAATTATCCTTTAATATGACAAAGTAAGTGTTTTGATTAATGCCATTAATGTTTTTTTATCAGTGTATACCACTAGTCAACTAAATGAATATAACATGGCAAAGATAAATGCACATTTATATATTGATTCAATAGATTTATAGCATTTTGAAAAAACAACAACTTGTTATCGCTTTATTGCATTTTGCGTAAAAATAATCAGTTTTTTTTAAAAAATCTTTGAAATCAAATTATGGATTTGAATTTTTTATGTTATTATAAACTAAAGATGCTATGTGAAAGTTTGTAACAGAAAATAGTGGTTTTCCTCTTGTCACCTTCTTGATATAGAAAACACATTTTTACCGAAATTAGTCAAAATGGATTTATTGCGTTTTGGAACCAAACTCTTCAGATGCACTCTGACCAATTAAAGGAGAGTTTACTTGCATGTGACTTGTATTAACAAAGTCTGGTCCGTTTGCCTTGAAATTGCAACATTTTAGACATTTAACCCCTAGTTTTTCAACAAAGCCATCGATCTACAGGTCTGAAAACACCCTTAGATGTGGCTTAAAGGTCCAAATGCTTTTTGGGGTTGCTGTATCCTATATATAGAGTACAAGTATATACTGTAAAGTACAGTTGAATTACTCATTGTTACATTGGCACTGTGATATAAAGCCTCATGCTTTAATGATTTTATATTCTCAGGTGCTGTAATCTTAACCATACAGTATCTCAAAGTACCCTGTTACAGTCACATGCATGCTACAGTAAACTCATACATTTTTCACCTTATCATTTTGTACCATGTATTAACTTTTTTTCTGGAAAGGAACCAAAGTAATATATCAAGTTTTATTTAAAGTACCATGGACAAACAAATACTGTGGTATTAGCAGGAAACTTTGGATATAATGCCTACTTCCATGACATTGTATATTCATTTTTAGCTGGTGTACTGTGGTGTCCCTTGGAACCTTGTAAAACCATAAATATAATACTCAATACCATGGTACTATTATCTGATGAGAATTATATTTGAGCATTAGAAATAGTACTGTGACTAAAGACTTTACACATAAATTACAGAAACATAAACAAATGATTTTGTTTAAGGCAGCTGTGGCACAAATCTTACATTGTATATGTTTTGTCTTGGTCTTTTGCCATCAGTAAGCATTTTATGTTTCATACAGTATGTTCAGAATGTCACAGTTTATATTGTGAGGTGAGTTGATTTTGGGCGGTGTTTAACCTTTAATCACCTCATTGGCTGGCTGGTCCTGGTTTTCGGTGTAAACGGTGCCTTGCAGGTAGATCACATGCCTAAAAAAATAAACGCAGTCCGCCAGGCGACGCGTGCACGGGCTGCACATGGCAGGTGGTCGGATGATTGTGTGTTTTAATGCAGCTGCTTGCCGGGGGCTGTACCACTCTTTCATGTCTCATGAGGGCTGAGATCTGGATGTGTGTGATGTCTCCGAGCAGGTTTTCTCTGGCGGAGCATCTGCTTACAGAAAAATAGGACAGACGCACAGATAGTTTGCCTTTTTGTCTGAAAGATATTTCTTGTTTGGCAACCTGTATTTAATAAAGCTGAGGTTTGAACGCTGTGGCACTTTTTAAAGCATTACTACGTTTGAGTCTGAGATTAAATGTGACACTACAGCCAAATATCAAAATTACCCCATGATGTACTCGCCCTCAAGCAATCTTACATTTGGTTTTATTTTAGTAAATGTCCTTGCTTTTCCAAGCTTATAATGGGAGAAAACAGGGAACGACTTTAGACTTTGAAGCCCAAAAATGTGCATCCATCCCTCACAGAATTAATCCACATGGCTCCAAGGGGTTAATAAAGGTCTTTTGCGGGTAATCGATGCAACATTGTAAGAAAAATGTCCATATTTTAATCTTTATAAACTGTAGTATATTATATATAGTTTACATATTTATATTCATATTTCATCTTAAACACCTTCTCTTACTTTCTAAAGGAAAATGATAGAAGGTAAATCTTCACTAGACAATCTGGTGCAGTTTCTCATTTGACTATGTCATGATTTATGGCACAGATTTACTGAGCGCAGAGAGTCAAATCTGGATGAGGTATTCAGCTCCAACAACTTCATATACACACAGTCACGAGATTAAAATGAATATTTTAGTCAGGGCTTTCAGAGCCGACTCTATGGCTGCCTCCTGCTCCACTTTCTTGTGTTTAATTGAAAAAGCTGGCAGCTTTTCTAAAGCTAGAGGTTATTCTTGGCTTTTACCATGCTAAAATGTTTTTTTGTGGTTTGAAGTGCACGAATGTGAAGGTTGAAAATCTCCTGTGAGCCTCAAGTTTTGTCAAGTTATGCTTTTTAAATAGCATTCAGATGCTTTAGAAAACTGCATCTTTGAATTCAGGGCTTTTTTGTGACTGCTACATGTTTAAGTATGCATTTTGATATGATGTTATTTAAAGTCCTTGTAAAGTCATTTCAGTTGTTTCTTAACACATTTTAAATGTTAGAAATGAATTGCTGAAACAGGATTAGGATTTTTTTGGGCCGGGCTAAAACAGTGGCTCGATGACGCCCCTAACACAATCACAAGCATCCATTTGGGTGATTCTCATGAAATCCAGACTTAGAAATTGTCCAGCATCAGATTTTTTTGAAGCCAATTTTTTTTGCACATATAAGATTAAGGTCTGAACTTCCTATAAGCATTATTTTTAGAGGATTTAAAAAATATTTTCTATAGAATTATTTAAATTTTTTAGATTATCATTATCAAAAATTATAATTACCGCAACATGATATTAAATTAAATATATGCATTTACAAACTCATGTTTCGGTAATGAGAACTAAAAAGTGGTCTTTGACAAACAAAATTTCAACTTTTATCTGGAGAAAAAAATAAGAACTGCTTACCTGGGAGCCATCTTGGGTGTCACAGTCAATTATGTCCCTTACAACTAGTTTTTTGTTTTTTGTTTTTGAAAATGTTAGTACATTGAGGGCTTAAACAATGAGTGAAAATTTTTGCGGATGTTGAGAAAACATTTTTTGGACACATTTATATTCCTTATTATTGTCTCTACATTTACCAATGATCAACAAATACCACATGTTTCTTTACTGTATTTTTTTATAGTATAACATGCACTGAAGCTTTTTATTTTTTAGATTTTTTAATTATAAATATTTCCATGTCAAATAACCCAAATCCATTCATGGACACGTTGCGGTAATGGAAATTTTCCCCTTAAATGTGGAAAAAACAACAAAATTGGTTTGTATGATGTCATTTGAAATCATGTGCAAAATAGTACATGAAGAGATGTTTGCAACTGTATGCTTCTTATTTTGATAGCATTTACTTTTTTTATCAAAATGTTTCATGACACCTCATAAGTCTAATTTCGCGAGAATCACCTGTTTAGGTTGTAGCGGTATTTGAAAGTTTAAAGAGGCGGCACCTTCCTGCGAGTGGGTGTGGTTTTAGGTCATTAGCGGACACCCCTGTTTGAGAGCCGAGAATGCGCTTATTTTTTTCCGATTTTGATAACTTATTTTATTTATTTGGCTGTGTTTTATCATTTAAATTTGCAGTGGTGTTTAAAACATATTTTTCTTTGGTGTGACAAACTCTGAACATATTAAATATATCTTTCTTAATTA
>NC_133349.1:9510806-9610806 GCF_030506205.2 Paramisgurnus dabryanus
TGGTTAAAGGATCTTAAAAATAAATCCAGATAATTTAGTCACGCATATGTCATCCAAAATGTTGATGTCTTTTTTTGTTCAGTTGAGGAAAACATTCCAGGATTTTTCTTCATATAGTGGACTTTAACTCTTTCGCCGCCAGCATTTTTCATGATTTTCACAAAAGTTTAATGCCTTCCAGAAAATGCTCCTTTTTAAATATATAAACATACAATATATGAAATAAAAGAACAGACCCTCTGCTTTCAAAGAAAAAAATCTGTTTCATCCTACCTTCATCTACCTTCCTACCTTCTGTTTTTATTACCTTTCAAATATGTGTAGGTTTCATCAAAAACACCAAATTTTGAGCAAAAAGCTGAGATAATTTCATTTTTGTGAAGGACTTTTGATAGAGATCAGATTCAGAGCGATCTTTAAAACATACACGGACATACAGCTGTTTGCCCTAGGGTTTTTTATATGTTGCGGAAGGGGACACCTGGTGGATAGTAGCGGTATTGCAGATTGACGAGATAACTCGTCAATGGCGGGGAAAGAGTTAATGGACCTCAACAGCTTACAGTTTCAATGCAGCTTTAAATGGCAATATATGATCCCAACCGAGGCATAAGAGTCTTATCAAAACCATTTAAAACTTTTAAACCACAACTTCTCGTTTTGCACCAGCCATGTGACGAGCCAGCACGATTTCACGTAATTGCGTAAGCATGCCGAAAAGTCACGCGTCACATATATGAAACGCACATTTGCGGACCATTTCAAACAATAAACTGACACAAAGATATTATTTAGTATCACTTTACATACAACAACATCAGAACGGTTGTCGTCTCCACACTTGTAAACACTGTGGTGGTAGTTTTGCATACGTCATGCGTGACCTTTCGATGTGGTGACGCATTATGTGAGGTCACGCTGGCGCCTCAAACGGCTATTGCGGGACGAGAAGCTGTGGTTTAAAAGTGCTTATGGTTTATAATTTTTTTTGCACCAAATGACGATCGTTTTGCTATATAAGACCGTCTTGTTTGGGATCGTTTAAAGTACTTTGAAGCTGCGTTGAAATTGCAATTTTTAACTGCATCTAAACTGTAAACTGTTGAGGTCTAATAAAGTCTATTATATTGAGAAAATCCTGGAATGTTTTCCTCAAAAAACTTAATTGAAAGAAAGTCAATTTTGGGATTTTTTTTAAGAAAGTGAATTATTCCTTTAACCTCATAGGGTGTTTACAGTTATTTGTTGTGTTCAGGGACAATGTTGGGTAATGTTACTTTTAAAAGTTACCCTTTCATTAAAATCCAGGCTAAAGTCTTACAATCTAATTATTAGGAGCATCAAAGTAGTCAAGGCTATAAAAATGATGAAAATAGGTAATGTGTATTTATTGCTGTAAATTATATATTTTGAGATACTGTACTTATACTGTACTGTACTTTCCTTTATAATAATGAAATTGTATTTTTTTATTTAAACTATTTGTAAAAAGTGAAAGTTGGATCAGTTAATTTTTAGGAAGCCACGTTCCTGGTGTTTATTTGCGCAACATATAATATAAAAAGTAAAAAGTTGGATCCACTTAAAAAGTTACTTTGTTTGGTAACACCTAAAATCATTTTTATACTTAAAATTTGTATGTAAAAATATAAGTTTAATTTTTTTATAGGGCAATATAATATATGCCCAAATAAACACCAGGAACGTGGCTTCCTAAACACTGATTTCAATCTATGGAATGATAAATATATTAAAGATATTAAGGTTATAATTTTTTACAGAATGTTATTTTATGATATTTTACGTATAAAATCATCTAAAATAATAATAACATAATAAAACAGTAAAATCACAGACCTCTTCACATATTTAATTTTTCTTTAACTTTTCACTATTTTGTCAAAAATATCCTCAGCATAGTTTGCAAGCACTAACATAATTGCTGTATTTTAATGCTGTATTTTTTTAAACAGTACAGGGAAGTTTCCCGGACAGGCCTTATCCTAGTGCGAGACTAAAATGTATTTTTGAGCTGCCTTAATTTTAAAACACCTTGTACTGACGTATCTTAACATACTGTATCAGTGCCATTGTTTTTCTCAAGATGCACACCAGAATTTGCTTTTTGTAAGGATTGTTTGTAAAAAATACTTCAATGGCCTAATATAACTAAGGCCTAGTGGATTAATCTAAACCCTGTACGGGAATCCGCCCCTATAAGTGTATTTACAGGAGCAAAGGCATTCATTCCTGTAAACATTCAGGTTTATGGCAGCCGCACCTGCGAGTACAAGTGTAGAGCAAATGTACCGCTGCTCTGAGGCCACACACAAATCTTGTACACTTTCCTCCACCGCTTCACTGAAGCATCCCAATTTATTTTCATTTACCAGCACCATTTTGAAGTTCTTTAACCATAAATCTCATGGTAGACTGAAGAAATCTGTTATGCTCTGTACTATCTGATAAGCATGACACACGCTGTCTAAACCTACAATGACTATCACGTTCATTCTACTTTAGTTTAACGTTTCTAAGGCCATGTTACGTGTGTAAAGAAACTGAAATTTAACTACAGTAAAAATTAACACGACTGTGCAACGTGCATTACTTGTAAGACATAACCTTCAATACCGTTTATGTTGATTTGCTGTTCCTGTGGATTAACTACAGCACTTGGAGGGTTCAGTGTGTTCTGGGCGGTGTTTGTGTTATATGTGGTTCTCTCCGGGCCTGATCCTTTCTGGTCGATGTGGAGAGAAAGTTTTTAGATCCAGATGACCAGAGTTGGAGCGGTGGAACATTGTGATCCCACATGCAGGCTGAACTTTGGTATTTCACAGGAGACTTGTGTGTGTGGTATCAGCAGTCTAATTAAAGCTCTATGGGTATCTATTATTGTCAGGGCGTTGTTGCATCCTTTCTTTCTTGTTTGCGTCTATTCGGTCTGTCACATCTGGTTTGCTTTCCGTTGATATTAATAGTTGTGACTTTATTCACAAAGGTATAAAACGTACCAACGTTCTGTACCCCATAATTCTCCATGTTTTGTGTCCATTTGAATCATTTGTAATTGTATCACTAGTAGGGGAGAGCGGGGCACAACATAACGCTTTTTGGTTTTGGCTCAATCATTCAAAAATATTTGAGTTAATTATATTTTTACACAAGCAACACACACATCTCTGATACAAATGAACATTTGAAGTTTGTTTCTATTACTTACCATTCTTGGACAATTACACCAAACGGGACAGAAGTGCAGCGTTACAACTTATCCCATAGGTGGGGTTAATTGTAACAGGCAGGGGGTTAGTTGTAATACTTAAATAAATTAAGTGTGAAGGCAAATATTTCAATACTATTTTGTCTCTATACTTGAAGTGGATATTGTTTATATATCTGTCTTTAATAGACAGGTATTCACACTGTATTCATTCATCCAGCCCTTTTCTAACAATAGTTCAATTATAAATGGATACAAATGTCTAAATATGTGAGAAAACGCAGCACAATTATGACAACATTTTTTTTTTATATGTGACCCAGTCTGTAATAACCATACTAGCAGTTTTCATATTGTAAGTGCTGAGGGGTTAGTTGTAACACGGCGTTACATTTTACCCCGCTGGGTCAAAATATTTTCAAGCCCAACAAAAAAGTTGATAAGAGCTGCAGACATATTTCAAAATGATGCTGTGTTTTAGTCAACGAGACACTGATTAATATGACATAGCATTGGATTTGTTATCTTACACACCCAACTTAGAAAGCAAAAAAACATATGATGAAAAAATTTACTTACATGCCACCAAAACACTCGTTCATCAATAACTCTCTGGAAAAACATTATACATTTTCAAAAATTTGCGGGAGATCGTCTTTTGGCAGCGTGAAACACTCAACCTTGTGCAACAATGTAAACAGTCCGTGTTACAACTAACCCTGCATTAGTTTTTGCCCCGTGCACCCCTACTGTTTGTTATACTTACAGTACAGTACGGTAAGTGATTTAAACCAAACCTTGTGGACAAGATTGCTCTTGTTTTTGCTATGGTGTTTGTTAGGCAACATTTACACAACAACGATTATTTCCTTTGCAGTTCACAGACACACGACAATGCTGTCAAAAAGATTTGTGTTTACCAGGCATGTGCGATGGGGAGGGAGCTTGAGCCTTTGCCTAATGTGCCCTTTTTGATGCCCAAAGTGTCCTCTTTGCTACTGGACAAAGGGACTTCCTTCCGGAAAGGCCTTTGCAACCGGCGGCAATTCAAACTCGTTCATTGCATAAAATTGCGTTAATATCCCACATATTCCATTTAAGAAAACATGCCGCAAGATCAAGGATTTTTGCCCAAAAAAACTTGTTGTTGTACTCACACGTGCCTATATTTTAAATTAACACATGCGCATGACATCACCGCTCCTAACCTGTCTTTAAAAGTTTGCATGTTCAGGACCCCAAAACTCTGTTTCCGCATAAAACTTTCCTGTTTATGGTTAAAAAAGGTTGTCGTGTAATCGGCCCCTTAATGGCAAAGTCGAAAAAAGCCAAGAAAAGTAATTTGTCAGTCCTAATTGAAAGTGTAATATTGCAGCAAAGTGACTAAAACACAGCCAGTCAGAACACATTGGATGTTTATAAGTGTAGAGCGGGACTTTAAGCCAATTAAAATGCATTGTGGATGGGGCTAGCCTGTGCAATGTGATGAAAATAAAAATAAACGACCAACAAAATGTCTTGTCATGCACCGGTTGTCGCGGTCACGGCTGGTTAGGACAAAAAGTCAGATTAGTACGGAAGAGGTTTAAGTGATTTATTGGTTGCAGCTTTGTAAAGTTGCGCTTCACTGGGACACAGTGTATTATGTTATTATTGTCAGTGTTGTTTATAATGTTGCTATATATCATTATCATGATATGTCATTTAGTGTGTGGTGTACTGATATTGTAACATGCGTCTACTCTCACTGTAAACCATTCGCCTTTTTGGTTTGATGTTATTTAAGGTCAGATTCTTGGCACGAGCGATAACCATGAGGGGAACTCCATGCCTTAAGTTTTGAACTGGTAAACAACGTAAACGTTCAAGGCTTGGTCTTAATCAAAAGTCAGTTTGTAAGGGCTTTTAATAACACATGGATGTTTTACAGTAACCTCATAACAAAATCCCAGCTTTTGAGATGTGCACATGTGAGCATCTCCACCTTTGCCTAGCTGGGTCATCCTGAAAATATGAGTTTTCTTCATCCAAAAATATTTACATTTCATAACTTACAAACCCTTTAAAACATGATCTGCGTGCATTGTTAGGAAAACGTCCTGTTTGTGAGTTTCATGGAGACCCCAGCGTGCCACTCGCCTGCGGAAACGTTGCCAGATACGCTGCGTACATTCCTCCCTGAACCCCGCCCTCACAGACCCACTCACTCATCTGCAACGTCTGTGTTTGTCCTACCACTTGTTTTGCAAGATGAAATGGCAGTAAATCAAGCGTTCGATTCAAATGGTTCTCATGTGTTTCCTCACATCGGTCTGGTACATGTTTCTCCAACAGAGCTCTTCATTTTCATGTCTCCTACTTTCTGTTATGTGGTTGCCGGTCCCCTGGGCTTCTTCTTTGTTTACCGACAAACTATGTTACAAGTATTGTTTCTATAATGAGTCTCTGTAATTCAAGAGTTGTGATTATCTGTTTTCAAAAAACATCCGCCCTCAATTGCACAGCGTGTGATGCCGCAAAGTGAATAAGATCATACTTAGTTGATAAATTGGTATGAAACCTCATATTCCAAACCCATATTGTTTTCACCGTACCATTGATTACCTAAAGGGATAGTTCATCAAAAAATGTAAACTATATCATAATTTACTCACCTAAGTATGCAAATGAAGGTATTATAAAGAATGTTTCAGTATGGAAGTGAATGGTGCCCCAGATCTGTTTGGTTAAATATCTTCATTTGTATTCAGCAGAACAAAGAAATTTGTACAGGTTTGGAACAACTTGAGGTTGAGTAAAAGATGACCAGATTTAAATTTTCGGTGAACTATCCCTTTAAGTAGGCTGTTTTCCATTTTATAAAAGTACATGGTGACCGAGGACTATGAAGCACCCCCACAAAAACAAAAAAACAATAAAATTTATTCATATGACTTTCTGCTTACCAAATTAAAGTTTTTATAAAAGAAGGCTTAAGAACATAATGCATTAGTTATATAAACCCCATTTTGGCACAGGTCACCATTTGCACCTTTATTATATGGAATTCTGCTTAGCTTCTTATTTATTCCAAAAGGAAAATGTAAAATTATACAGGTTTGGAACGACACGAGGCTGAGTAAATAATGACAGATTTTTTTATTTTTAGCCGAATTGTTCCTTTAAAACAGTCATTTGTATTTCCTCTATAAAGTTTATTTGCCAGTGTTACTTTTGGCGTTCTCACTGGAGGCTTTTTACACAATAAACATGCTTTACTATTGCCTAAAGACACTGAGACATTGTTACATTTTTGTAATGCTGCTTTAAAATTATATTCATTTTGAGGAGCATTCCTGACTTAACTTTGCCGTTAGCATGCTTATAAAGCATATAAAGGCTTCTGATGAATTTTCTGGCATTTTGCAGACATCAGCGGTTTGATACCTCACTGCGACGCTACTCGTTAAGGTGACAGTATGATGATCTTTCCCTTATTAAACATCCCTTGCTTTTACCTGGAGGTGGCTGCCGCATTAACTATGAATTAAAAGTCACATCAGCCTTCCCGGTCTTCAGGCAAAGACAAAAGCAATAAGTAACTTTATTATCTCCATCGTGGATGGAAGGGAGGCAAATATGTTAGAAAAAAGAGATGTTTGTAATTCTGTGATTGTGCTGTGTGAATGAAGGTTTTTTGGGAGGTAAAAAGGAAAAAGAGAGCAAGCGAGAGAAAATACGTTTTTTTTGGTAAAGATTGAGGCTCTGTGATGCGTCCAGTGTTTAATTAATCCTCTAGGGTTTAAAGCGAACATCCTCACAAAATGTACCTCCCCTTGTTTACGGTTTCCTTGTAAGGAATGTATTGATGTATTGATAAACATCCCTTCGTTAGGGTTTTAATGAAGCAGAGAGTTAAATCTTTATTAAACCTAACATGAGTTAGGTTCAAACTTTTAATTGAGTTCATAGCAAGCATCGCCTACAGTCACGTATGAAAGCTGCCCATGTAGGCCAGTGTAAGATTTTATGTAAGATTATGAAATTTACTTAATTTAGCTGTATTTTATTTTAATTGATTTGCTTTTTTCATCGTAGGTAAGAATCAGACATGACCAAAAGTAAAAAAACACTGTAAGACGTGTTACTTTTGCCAAACATTTATGGAGACTTGGGTTTAAATTGTATATTAATATTATATTATAAAATATAAAAATGCACTTGGATTTGATTTAAGTTGATTTCTTTCTGTTTTGCAGGTATGGAAAAATAGTGTCGACAAAGGCAATCCTGGACAAAAACACCAACCAGTGCAAAGGTGAGTAACAGTAAACATTACCAGGCATTTAAAAATGTTCATAGAAGAATTAGTCAATTTTCTTTAAAAAAAATCCAGTTAATTTTCTCACCACCGTGTCATCCAAATTGTGGAAGTCTTTCTTTGTTCAGTCGATAAGAAATGATGTTTTTTGAGGAAAATATTCCAGGATTTTTCTCATTTTAATGGACTTTAATGGACCCCAACACGTAACACGTAAGTTTCAAAGGACTTTAAACAATCCCAAACGAGGCATAAGAGTCTTAACTGGCGAAACGATTGTCATTTTAAACAAGAAAACTAAAAAATAGGCACTTATAAACTACAACTTCTCTTTTATCTCCGGTCCTGTGACGCGTCAGAGCGACCTAACGTAATGCATCATCACGCCCAAAGGTCACGGATGATGTATGTGAAACTATGCCCCAGTGATGACAAGTGGAGAAAGAGGACCGTTCCGGCGTTGTTGTATGTGGAATGATATTAATCAATGTCTTTGTGTCAGTTTATTGTTTAAAATGGTCCGCAAATTTGCGTTTCATATATGTAACACGTGACCTTTCTACGTCCTTACGCAATTACGTGAGGTCGCGCTGGCACTTGACAGGACTGGAGATAGACGAAAAGTTGTGGTTTAAAAGTGCATATTTTTTATTTTTCTTGTCAAAAATAACAATCGTTTCACTAGACAAGACCCTTGTGCCTCGTTTGGGATCGTTGAGAGTCCTTTGAAACTCCGTTGAAACTGCAATTTTAAACTGTTAAGTGTTGGGGTCCATTAAAGTCCATTAAAATGAGAAAAATCCTGGAATGTTTTCCTCAAAAAACACATAATTTCTTCTCGACTGAACAAAGAAAGACATCAACATTTTGGATGACATGGTGGTGAGCAAATTATCTTGATTTTCTTTTTAAGAAAATTGACTAATCCTTTAAAAAAACGTTTTGGTTGCTTGGGATATGATTAACATCATCTTTACCATCAAAAACCTGTTTGCGTGATTGTGAAAGAAGTCTTCACAACCAGATGAGACGCTAGCGTGACAAACAGGGTTAGCCACAAGAACAAGCTCAGGGCTCCTCCTGTGTTGATTTGTAAAGTCCGGCCCTTGTTGTTAGGGGGGGGGGGGTAAAAATAGCTACGGGGCGAGGGAAGCGTCCTGCCAAAAATGATGATTTAGCAGACAGTGCCTTTTTTTAGGAAACACTGTAAATAAACAGCCGGCCTCCTACACAGTCTGCCAAACCTGGACCTGTTCTTCTGCAGTTTTATTCGCATGTGCTGTACAGTATATGCATGTCTTTGTTTTGTTTATATCCGCACATCCTAAATGCATCCTACATCGAGCATTACATGCATGTGAGACGGCTGTTTGGGAAGCAGAGGAAACCACTCCGGACTTTAGAAGACTTCCTCATCCTGAAGTTTACTACCCTTCTACTCTGCTATGTTTCTCCACCCTGATGGGATTTCAGCCAGGACTTATGAAAGCCAGGCGTATCAGAAAACGACTTTATTAACATCGCACATTTTGTCAAGCGTCAGTGAATGGATTTTTATAGTACATGTTTGTCCTGTTTTCTTCCACTTCCTTCCAGGATGTGCAGCTCAGCTTTTAGTCCAAAGATGTTGATCATTAAACCCTTGCAATTAATCCCATATGATAGAGACAGATTTGCTTGCAATTATTTGGTCTGTTTGCCTGCATGTCAAGATCATTCGTAGGTTATCCGTAAAGCGATGTTTTTAATCGTTTCCCATAAATGGGTACTGTAGTTGGCGGTGCATTAACCGTACGTGCTTTGTACGCAATGTGTTAGGCGACTCTTTCTTCAAGGATTCTGACGAACGGTAATTACGAACTTGTTTGTGCAAAAAAAAAAAAACATTTTCAGTTTCAGACAGCTGTTTTTTCCCCTTGTCCTCAAATACAGATGGAGTGGGTGGGGGTTTGCAGGCGACGGAGAAGGGTGTGTTTCTCTTTGGCTCAATCACGAGCCTCTCATTAGACGAAGCGAGTGTAAATATTTGTGTGTTGTACAACACACCAGCATGACGACAAGGTCTCTCTTTCATTCTCTCTCTTTCCTTTTCAAATCAGAATTAGCTGCAGATAAATGCGATAGTATGCGTGTCTGAATCTTTTTCCCACAATCTGAGCGTGCATCCAAACGAGAGAGAGAGAGAGGTTCAGTTGTGTGTGGAGTGTTGGAACGAAACCGAAAACGGAATACGTGCACTCATTCGAAGCGAATTTGTATTTATGGATTTAATTACGCAAGGCTTCCAAAACACTTCCATCCAAAACCCCAATGTGCGTGATGTACTACACACAAACACGCACTTTTATCTATCAGCTCTGTGCCGGGTTCCTTTTGAGGTCTGTTCCGGTACTGGGCGTCACGTTGTTAATAGGAATTGATCCCAACATTCTTCAACTTGGATCTTTCCCAGCCCACTTCCTGATGCCTGCTGTTTAGCTCTCTTGGTCAGTGACCTCAGGAATGCTCGCAGCTTTCTTTCAAACCAGAAGTGTTCCTCTTTCTGGATGAAGAACAGTCTACTGGAAATCCTTTTTCACACACAAGCTCTGTTTTCTTAGGCTTATGAAACATCTGCAGTCTTTGGGACATCTGGCTGGATGAAATCTCCGCTGTAGAGATCTTTCTCCCTCTCTTTCTTACTTCCATGTTTGGTGGGCGACTTCAAAGCGGATGGCGTGTTGTTCTGTATGCGAGGTGTGTGTGCGTAAGCGAACACATATGTTTGGCATATAGAGCTGTTGGCTTAAACCCTTCACGGGCTCTCGAAAGCTCGACTTTCTACCATCTGTGGTTTCGAATGTCAGTCAGGCTTTGAGAATGTGTGTGTTTAGAGTTTGGAGAGGCTTATGGTCAGAATGCCTTCGCTGAATGAAGAGACAGTCGCTCAAAAGTGCCTCAGATGTGCCGACGGTCAGCAAAAACCTCCGTCACTCGCTGTTAATCTATTTCACTTGATATTAGCTGATGAAGGGTTTGTCAACAAGAAGAGAGCTAAAAGGGAAAACTGCAAAAAGAAATCATGACACATCATGGTCACTAACCCAACCCAACCCCATGGACATTATGCTTTATACAAACAAAACCATGCTGTTATCACATATGAACACAACTCATACTATCGAGTGCACCTTGCTGCATCAACTTTGTGCTTTTGCACTGGGCCCACTTTATACATCCTGCACTAATGTACAGTAATAATGTACCTTTATATCTTTTAATACTGAACATTTCTTAATATTTTTTTTTTAGTTGTTACTGTCATTATGCACTATTACATCAAGACAAATTCCTTGTGCATGCAAACCCACAGTACTTGATTATAAAGGTGATTCTGAATAAAGTCAAATAAATATATTATTATATTTATAAGTAAAGTGTATTTATAAGTGGTATATATTTTCTATATTATATGTCCTGTAACACTTTACTTGAAGGGGTGTTTATAAGACTGACATGACACCTTCATAATCATGACATGAAAAGTGTCATGAACATGAAGGAGGTTTTATGCACATTAATGACAACTGTCATTAAGTGTCATTTGTTCAATTATGTCATTTTTAATGCAAAGATGGCATTGTTTGATATTTCTTTGTTATGAAACCTTGACATAAACCAATACATCATAATTTGACATAAATCTGTCATAAACATGACATAGCAGGATAATTGTCATTTAAATGTCATAAGGGGTTAATACTATGTCAAATAATTTTAAATACCTTAACAAAATGTAACAGACACGTTCAAATATTATACTTAACTTTATGTATGTGCACAATACATAAAACCTGACAACTAACAGAACTTATTCTTCCTCACACAGAGGGTTCTGAAATTTTCTGGAAAAAAAACTAACAAAACATTTAATTCATTTAATGTAATTAACTTTGCAGCAATTTAGACCTAACGCTGCTTGACTTAACCCATTATTGTACTGTTTTCATTTAGTTTTAGTGGAATCGGTCTCCAAATGCAATGAAGTATAATTGTATCAATTTTAATTATTATTATTATTATTGAATAATTGACTTCCTTTGTTAAACACATGGAGGAAACTTAAAAAAACATTATAAACTGAAAAATATTCCTGTTGTTGTTGTAAAACTATTTGACAGAGTATTAACTCTTAATGATATTTCAATGACAAATTATATTTGTACCACTGTAGTTGAGGTCAAGAAAAATATTCATGACGCGGTTATAAAAGTTTTTGTGAGATTATTAACACTTAATGACATATTATTGACAAATTCAATTTGTATCACTGGTAAAAAGTTATGTTGTCTTGGTAATGTCAAGTTGTTATGACAAGTTATAATATATTGGTTAATGTCAAGTTGTTATAACAAAGACATCTCAAACAATGTCATCTTTGCATTAAAAATGATTGAACGAATAACACTTAATGACAGTTGTCATAAACGTGCAAAAAATCTCTTTCATGTTCATGGCACGTGTCATGTCATGATTATGAATGTGTCATGTCAGTCTTATGAACACCCCTTTAAGTAAAGTGTTATCATACTGTATTTGAAATACGGATTATATGCCGTATATGTACAGTGTATGTACATAGTGATGCAAAATTTGGGTTTGATCCCAGGGAACACATATACTGATAGAAAAAAAATATATAGATTAAACAAAAGCGTCTGTCAGTAGCTTACAGATGTTTTTATTGATTTCTGTATATGTATGTATGTATGTGTATATATGTATATTTATGTATGTATGTATGTATGTATATGTATGCATGTACTGTATATGTGTACATACATACATACATACATGCATACATACATACATACACACACACACACAAACACACACACACATATATATGTAAATACATATGTATACATCTGTAAGTCGTTTGGCAGACACTTTTATTCAAAGTGACTTGGACTGCATTGAATCTATGCATTTTTTATATTACTTCATGGGTTCCCTGGGGGACAAACCCATGATCTTTGCATTGGTAATGTAATACTCGACCATACACTCTATGTATGTATGTATGTATGTATGTATGTGTTTGCATAACCCAAACAATTACAATACTTAACATAACTGTCACTGCAATGTTTTATTATAATACTTTGTAAAGGAAGTCACAGATCATCTTCTCTCCCTGTCTGCCTGTTTGGCAGACATGTTTGGTAAAAGAGTGACTGCGGGAGGGGTGAGGTCAGGGTGAATCTTCCTCTGTCCTGTTACTGAGGAAATAGTTGACAAGCATAAGCCTTGAACAAAATGGCTGTTTCCTGTCGCCCCGTGCGCACACACGCAGACTCAAGCGACTGTGCTCAAACATGCAGACTCTCTCCACGATCTGCGTGATAAGACAAATAACCGAGCATTCTTGTTTTGACCCATACATTCAAAATCTGATGAACATGTCTGATTTATGTCTGATAAAGAATTTTTGAGTTTTGGCAAAAACATAGACGTGTGTGTTGTAACGCGTATAAATAACTCACTCTTATCTCTCTCTCTCTCTGTGTAGGATATGGCTTTGTGGATTTCGACAGTCCGGCGGCCGCGCAGAAAGCTGTAGCGTCCCTGAAGGCCAGTGGTGTGCAGGCACAGATGGCAAAGGTAAGCTGGGCTTTACGCCGTGCCCTAAACACGCGCGTCGTGACTAGAATCAAGCCATTTTGTTGTTTCCTTAAGGGGAAAATATTATGTGAAGTCACAGAGCCACACGGGATGCTTGATGTTACATCAAAGTGCTACATGATGCCATAGAAGAGCCATTTTTGTATGGTTGCATGGTAAAAGTTTAAACCCAACATTTGACATCACACCTGCTTAGGATATGACCTTGAAGTCCAATGCTAACCGGAAATAACCTCTTAAACAAGTGTAAGGGGGTTACTTGTTCAAACCTTGCTAGACTAGTCTAGATGGTCCGTATTGATGGTCTTGAAGCGGCACTGGCAGGTAAAGCTAACCTTAAGGTTAAAATTTTAATTGTTTTGCAATGACTATTTTTTGATGATTACTCGTACAAAATAAATATGTCGGTATGGTTAACATCTGCGCAGGAAGTATACGTTCGATTGACAGGAAGTGGTGGAAATACACTTGTGTAGGCCGACGTCCAGTGTGCACATAAAGACGCACGCACAGTTGTTTAAAGCATCTGTCCTCTAATATTCATAAGCTTGCGTGCTGTCAGGATGCAGATGGTTTGTGTATCTGAAATCCCATTTAAATGCGTGCCTGTCAGAGCTCTGTGCAACACAGCATGCCTCATATGAAACAGACAGGTCATCTTACACTGAGGGAGAGAGAGAGGCGGCGCTTTGGCACATGCATGCATTTACACTTGACATTTTTATGCGGCTTACATTAAACGGTTTTCCCGTTTTGCTTGGTTTACAGACTTAAACTGTTGTTCCAAACTGCATTTAATTAGTAGGAAGATCTGATAATCATTTTGGAGGCTCTTCATAGGATCTGTTCCAAAACTCTGTGATCCTAGCCAGTATATAAGGCATCATAGGCTGTTCCAGAAGGTAGGCAACATAATTATACTGCCTGCTAAGTTAGGTTTTTTTAAGGCAGTATCTCATCCTTTATGGTTTAGGCAATCCTTGAATACTATTCATTGCAAGGATATCTGAGAATAAACAATTATAGAAGCTAGGAGATGAGAAAATCATGATATATTGAAGTTATAATATAACATAACATAACAATAATTAATAAATTAATTGTTTATTATAGTGAGTTTTTGCACGGTGGGATGTCTGTATTATTAAATGAAGTGCATCTGACATGTTTTCTTGTAAATCAGCATTTCCTATCAGACTCTTAATGGATTCTGCTAACAAACCAGTATTTCTGAATGACCTGAGGCCAGGATTAAGCGGATTTGAAGCGAAGGGTATTTGATAACGTTATAATGCGTCCCGGGAGCATTCGATTAAAGGGGACATTTCACAAGATTTTTTTAATATGTCAATTAAATCTTTGTTGTCCCCAGAGTACATATTTGAAGTTTTAGCTCAAAATACCATATAGATAATTTATTATAGCATGTTAAAATTGCCACTTTGTAGGTGTATGCAAAAATGTGCTGTTTTGGGTGTGTCATTTAACATGCAAATGTACTAAATGGCAGTGGTGTGGTTAGAAAGTGCAGATAAAGGGGCGGTATTATCCCTTTCTGACATCACCAGGGGAGGTAGATTTCAATGACCTACTTTTTCGCAGAGAATGGTTTACCAAAACTAAGTTTCTGGGTTGATCTTATTCACATTTTCTAGGTTGATAAAAGCACTGGGGACCCAATTATAGCATTTAAATAAGAAAAAAGTCAGATTTTCATGGTATGTCCTGTTTAATATCTTTATCTAGTTTTTGACATAGGTGGCGTTTAGCGGCTTTTGCACCTGAGCTCCTCAAATATAACCTTATTTTAAAGTGATACCTTTATGTCATTAAAATGAAATTAAGAAAAAAAAAAAAATTTAGCCTTCAGAACTGTCTTAACTGTTCTACGTGGCATTGATTCAACAAGGTGCCGAAAGCATTCTTTAGAAATGTTGGCCCATATTCATAGGATAGCATCTTGCAGTTGATGAAGATTTGTGGGATGCAGGGCTTGAAGCTCCCATTCCACCACATCCCAAAGATGCTCTTGGGTTGAGATCTGGTGACTGTGAGGGCCATTTTAGTACAGTGAACTCTTTGGCATGTTCAAGAAACCAATTTGAAATTATTCAAGCTTTGTGACATGGTGCATTATCCTGCTGGAAGTAGCCATCAGAGGATGGGTACATGGTGGTCATAAAGGGATGGACATGGTCAGAAACAATGCTCAGGTAGGCCGTGGCATTTAAACGATGCCCAATTGGCACTAAGGGGCCTAAAGTGTGCCAAGAAAACATCCCCCACACCATTACACCACCACCAACAAGCCTGCACAGTGGGAACAAGGCATGATGGATCCATGTTCTCATTCTGTTTATGCCAAATTCTGACTCTACCATCTGAATTTCTCAACAGAAACCGAGACTCATCATACCATGCAAATTTTTCCAGTCTGTAACTGTCCAATTTTGGTGAGCTTGTGCAAATTGGAGCCTCTTTTTCCTATTTGTAGTGGAGATGAGTGGTACCCGGTGGGGTCTTCTGCTGTTGTAGCCCATCCGCCTCAAGGTTGTGCGTGTTGTGGCTTCACAAATGCTTTGCTGCATACCTCGGTTGTAACGAGTGGTTATTTCAGTCAAAGTTGCTCTTCTATCAGCTCTATCAGTCGGCCCATTCTCCTCTGACCTCTAGCATCAACAAGGCATTTTCACCCATAGGACTGCCGCGTACTGGATGTTTTTCCCTTTTCACACCATTCTTTGTAAACCCTAGAAATGGTTGTGCGTGAAAATCCCAGTAACTGAGCAGATTGTGAAATACTCAGACCGGCCCGTCTGGCACCAACAACCGTGCCACACTCAAAATTGCTTAAATCACCTTTCTTTCCCATTCTGACATTCAGTTTGGAGTTCAGGAGATTGTCTTGACCAAGACCACACCCTTAAATGCATTGAAGCAACTGCCATGTGATTGGTTGATTAGATAATTGCATTAATGAGAAATTGAACAGGTGTTCCTAATAATCCTTTAGGTGAGTGTATTTGTACCAAATGTATACATATCTGTACCTAATGGTACATACTGGCATGTTTTTCTAACAGGATAGAGCTTCCCGAATAAGTTACTTATAAGGTTTATTACATTGGTGATTTTACTCTCATTTCATGCATTAAAAGCTTAATATTTAGACGCTTTGAGTTTTATGAAAAAGAAAAAAGTTTGATTAAGTGCTTGCGTTTGTGATTAGCTTCTAGCATAAACCAGTCAGCAAAGTTTCTTCTCATCTCTTCCCACTTCATTAAAACAGTCAGAGCTGAATATGAATTTCACAGAAACAGCTGTGTAATCTAAACATCCAAAATAATTTAAAAATAACTTTTCATTGTGCTGTGTTGTTTTCGGTGGGATTCAGGAGGATCTGCCTTCCCCTGCGTAAGAAACTAAACTGTTGTTCAGAGGAATTTACGCTGTGGAAGATGGCCACATACGTCTTTTTAACAATGAGAGAAGGGCAATTAAAAGAACTAAATCGCCTGGCTTAAGGCTCATTAAATTAAACAGGAGTGCAATCGAAGAGTTTCCCTCTGCCCTATTAAACCTGTTTTCATTAAGAATTCTCTCACTTTACCAATGCCTCCGAGCAGGAAAACCGACCTCTTAACGTTATTTCGCCAGCGTATCCAGCTTCTGAGACATGCTTGTGTAGCTGTCCATGCTTATTGTGGAGAATTTCTTTGAGGTAGAAACGCATTCGGGAGTTTGGGTCAGAATGTGTTATGTAGAGAGTTATGGGAAAATACGAAAGCCTGCATTTAAAGTATGTAAATTCAAAGGGGTGTTTTCGTCTAAAGATACAAATAAACTCGACTGTGGTATTCATGTTCACCTTTAGATATTCAAGGAATAATATAATAACATATTGCACTGAAAAGACCCTTGCAGAATCCTTTAGTATGTTGAAATATTTATGAGACATGTATTACTGCCACAGGGTGCTATTATATGAATAGATTTGCTAATCTAAGAAAACATATGCAAACATATACAAAACCCTATGCATTTTTTTGAATCAGGGTCTTATGTTAAGGTTCAATACTTTCACTTTAATAGCAAGGTCAATAGTCAGTAATTAAAATGCCTTATTTTCACAAATGTCACTTTAGTCATTTCATTGGTATTTAAAGGAAAACACCACAGTTTTTCAATATTTTACTATGTTCTTACCTCAGCTTAGACAAATTAATACATACCTATTTTTTTTCAATGCGTGCACTTTTAATCTTTGTACAGCGCCTCGTAAATGTGTTAGCATTTAGCCTAGCCCCATTCATTCCTTAGGATCCAAACAGGGATGAATTTAGAAACCTCCAAGCACTTCCATGTTTTCCCTATTTAAAGACTGTTACATGAGTAGTTACACAAGTAAGTATGGTGGCACAAAATAAAACTTTTGTTTAGAGCCATAGCAATGAATGGGGCTAGGCTAAATGCTAACACATTCAAAAAGTGCTGTACAAACATTAAAAATGCACGCATTGAAAAAAGATAGGTATGTATTAATTAATCTAAGCTGAGGTAAGAACGTAGTAAAATATTGAAAAACTGTGTTTTTTTGCCTTTAACAAAGTTGACAGGCGTTTGCTGCAAAACCCTCTAAGTGCATGCAAGCTATTTTGGCACTTCTTCTATAAAAAAAAAAATAGTAAGACATAGTAAACAGTTGCAAAATCACTAAAGATTCAACTAGAAACATGCAAATGATGAAAGTTGGAAATTTGTAAAAATGAAGAAACTGAAGCACACATTAGTGATCCATGTCACTGCCACATTTGGATTGTATTCAGGTCAAGGTACTCACAAGGGACCCAAGTTTGAATGTGAATCACGGTCATTTCGCATGCCGTCTTTTATCCAGTTCATCTTCCATGCACTTTACTGAAAAAAATCGCCATGGCATTTAGCGGATTTTGCTAACAAAGTGATATTTCTGAATGGCCTGATTAAGCGGATTTGAAGCAAAGTCATTTGATGAATGTATAATACGTGCAGAGAGCATTCGATTAATATCATTATCTCATTTTTGTCAGAGTTGTGGAGCTCCTCATATGAAAACGGTCATTGTACAAAATAAACTGTCTTAAGAAAATATAACATATCCGATCCCTATTAATTCAGTTGTTAGATAAAATAACGAAATTTTTAGATACGGATGTCTGAATTATCAACCATGCTTGATATAATTGCATGGCATTCATAGAAGGTGTCACAGAAGATAATAATTCATGGCCTCATTACTTTGATAGAGTCACTGATGCAAACCTAATCCATTATATTTTCTTCTTCTAGTGTATTTTGCTCTATTATTGGTTATCACAAATCATTTTGCTCTTCAGTTTATTGTTTCGCAGCACATTGTTCTCATTTGATTTGCATCATCTTGCCATAAAAGTCTTTTCTTTCTGCTTAAAACTGTAGGTGTAAGCAATGTGAGCATTTCAAATGGATTTGTTGTTTTATTTTCATTTTATTTCGCCATTCGTAAAATCATTATGGGGAAAGTAGTCAAACTTTCTGTCTCTTTTATTCTTCTTTATTGCATCGTGATTTCTCCTGCTTTGGCATTCTGGCTGTTTTTTATTTTATTTTGTCTAAATGCACTTTAAAGAACTTCTGTTACCACTTAAACAGATAATAATGTATTTTCTGAAATGTAAAGTCTTCTGTTTCTCACAGTTAAACAAACAAAAGATGTTTGAATCAAGCTGGGAGTTTGTTTGGCAGGAATGTGTTATAATTATGGCGAAGTAATGAGGTACTAGTGAGGAGTACTGTAATTGTGAAGAGATGAATTATTCATGGGACAGTATTTATGTAAATGGTTACACATATGTTAACCGTATAATCAGTAAGTGAGAAACGTGTGCGTGTGTGTGCATTATTCAAGTACGTGTGTTTCTGCCTGGAGATATTTTCTTCACATCTCCACACACAAACACTTTTTTACATGTTTGCTGGCAATGCATACAGTACATGTAATTTCTCAAGAGAGGATATTTGAATTTGGTTTGGAATTTCCATCCCGCGTAAACTTGTTTTTGTCGGAATCTGTGAATTTTCTCGCTCTATGCTTGCGTGTGGAATTGAACCATCATGTAAAATGTCAGGCGGTCTTAGAAAGTCTCCGTTTGAGAGCCGTTGTGTGAATGCTGTTGGTGAGGTTTATTGTTTTCTCAATTTAACGGTTACTGTGATAGACAAGCAACAAATGAAACAAAGGAGAATAGAAACAAAGAAAAAGAAACTTTTTTCTATTATTTGGCATGCATTCATTCTGTATTGCCATTACTGTAGTTGCCATTCAGACGGATTATACCTGAAGAAAGTGTGCGTTTGTTGTACTGCTGTCATACCATAAATCTTTGCCTAAACCACCCCAGACCTGTTCATAAGCGGTTTGGCCAGAAAAATCAGCTTGCTGACCAACTAAAACAACCTAAACCACATTAGACTGGTCTAATCTGTTCGTTTTAGCAGGGTTTCACACTGTTTAGAAATAATAGTCAAAATGTGTAACCCAGATGTCACTGAGGCAGTACCTTTTAAAAAGGTCCTATTAGGTACAGATATACATTTGAGGTACTAATATGAACTCTTTAGGTGCAAAGCTGTACTTTTGAAAGGGTACAGTCCCAATGACAGCTGGGGTGCATATTGTGACCATTTTATTTCTGACAGTGCAGAGAAGTATATTAAAAAAATCAAATTACACATCCACCTTATTGGAATCACATATAGCTTTTATGCACCTGGTGTAATTAAAATCACACATTAAACCTTCATATCAACCCAAGACAGATGACTACTGTGAAGTGACTTGAATATGTAAATATTAAAACTCGATTTTCGCTGTTGTGATGAGGTTATAAAAATGTAAATTGAAACTTGCTCTTGATTCTAATCAATACTTGAAATGTAATGTCAGCCATTACCATTATAAAATGTAATGTTAGTAATCTTTTATTGATACAGTCATCATATTTCTATTATTTAACAGCTTCGGATGGTCAGGCCCTCATTAGCTTTTTAATATATAATTGGTGGATTAAACTACATGACATAAACATATATTTTGGAAAATGTCCTCACGCATACAGTAGTGAAATGTTTCAAAAGCAATTTTGAGGTGACTTGTGGGCTCTCTTACACAGGTCTTTTCGTCTTAACTATACCTTTGCACCTAAAGAGTTCATAGTAGTATCTCAGAGGTACATAGGGAGAGCGGGGCACAACCTAACGCTTTTTGGTTTTTGCTCAATCATTCAAAAAATATTTGAGTTTGATTAATTATATTTTATACAAGCAACACACACATCTCTGCTAAAAATGAATATATGAAGTTTGTTTCTAGTACTTCCCATTCTTGGACAATTACACCAAACGTGACAGAAGTGCAAACATTACAACTTACCCCATAGGTGGGGTTAAATGTAACAGGCAGGGGGTGAGTTGTAACACTTGCTAAAAATTAAGTTTGCCTGCAAATATTTTAATACTATTTTGTCTATATACTTGAATTGGACATTGTTTATATATCTGTCTATAATAGACAGATATCCACACTGTATTCATTCATCCGTCTTTTTTCTAACAATAGTTCCATAATAAATAAATACAAATGTCTAAATATGTGAGAAAAAGCAGCACAATTATGACAATTTTTTATATTTGACCCAGAGATTCTGAGATAATGAGCATCAAAGTCTGATTTTAGCCATTAATTTCATTATGTTTTAAATCTTTGACATGACCTTATTCAATCAATATTAAAGATATGAACAAAAATTAATTTGACACACGATTTTTGATAGACAGGCACATTTATTTTGTTGCAGCTTGCAATCATTCGTGTGTAGCTTATTTAAAACAACGGCAAGAATTACGCTAACAATAGCTGTTTTTATATTGCAAGTGCTGAGGGGTTAGTTGTAACACAGCGTTACAATTAACCCCGCTGGGTCAAAATATTTTCAAGCCCAACAAAAAAGTTGCTAAGAGCTCCAGACATTTCAAAACAATGCTATGTTTTAGTCAACAAGACACTGATTAATATGACATAGCATTGGATTGAAAAAAAAACATATGATAAAAAAATTTACTTGCATGCCACCAAAAACACTTGTTCATCTATAACTCTCTGGAAAAACATTTCAGGCTTTCCAATAATTTGCGGGAGATCGTCTTTTGGCGGCATGAAAAAATACCAGAAAAAACAAAACGCTCAACCTTGTGCAACAATGTAAACAGTCCATGTTACAACTAACCCCATGTTAGTTTGTGCCTCGCGCACCCCAACTGGTACCAAATGTTACACACCTTTTTAAGGGTACTGCCCTAGTGACAGCAAGGGATAATTTTTGGACATTTTTTCTTAAATGCTCATATCAATAATGTCACTTAGATACGGTAAATATCATTATCCTGGTATTAAACCATTGTATTAGAGGTCCACTGTAATATAGCTCCCAAGGTTTGTGTGTGTGTGTATATTTGGTCCTTGGCTTTTTTTTACGAGTGGGAGCAAAGTGGTAATATTACGGGCTTTGCTTCACCTTTGGCTTCTGTTATGATTTCTTTCCTCAGGCCGTCTGAATAGCGGTGAACACTCAGATAATATTGTGGGCTTGAGCGTGTGTTTGTCGCTGAAAGCCTAGTCTGGGTTTGCCTACAGTATGTTGGAATGATCGAAATACTGGGGTTGCGCATTATCAACCATATCAGATTCATAAATAATAATTGGATGACATAACATTCACACAGCAGTCATTGCAGAGTAAGGCAGGTATATAATACAGATATTTTTATCAGAAAGCAACGGAGACGTATTCTAGTCATAATGGTTTCTTCGCTCCCGGTGGAAACGCACAATGTGCGTATTTACATATCACATATACGTTCTTTCTGAGCTGTAATTGCATTACTCTCATGGCTTTTATGTAGCAATGCTTTCTCACAGCGCATTCCTTTGCTTAAAAATGGTTTTGTTTTTAATATAGCCATATAGCAGAAGGCGGAGAAAGTCCCTCGGGGTATTAGACGACGAGAGGAAGTGTGGAAATGCTCTCATTCTTTTCCGTTCTCAATTTTGCGCGTGTCACAGGGTTCCAGTGGTGCCAAATGAGGGTGAATAATTGCTCCTTAAAGAAGAAGGCCTTTCCAGGCTCACGGACACCCTCGTATGAATAAACCAGTGCAACGGCTTCAAATTGAAGTTAAATTGTTTCCCCTCTCCGTGTGCTGTAAGCAGACTTATCGTTTCTTCCCAGAACCTCAGCAGTTTTCTCATAACGTCTTTCCCTTCGTTTAAGAGGCTCGAGTCCAGACAGAAAAGTTGTGGAAAGCATTCCCTGCGGTAGAAGGTTGGCCCTGCTAGTAATAACCTAACCAAGGTCAGGTTGGTAATTAGAGTGTGCGTGTGTGTGTTTGCCAGCCCCCATCACACCTTAAGCCCAGACGTGAATTACGCTGTGGGAGCCGGAGCTGCACCTGTCGCAAAGATTCCTACTGCTGGGTGACTGGCAGGTCTGCCACACGTATTCACTTCGGCTGGGTATTATAAAACCTTGAGGCCTTGCCTGAATGCTGCTTTCTTAGACAACATATTATTTTTCATCCGCCTGTTTAATTGATGATGACTTTTTTATGTTTTTTCATGTTGCAGGTCTTGTTTGGAATGATTCCTAGGTTGCTAGGATGTTGTTGTGAGGTTGCAAGGATGTTGTGTCGATGGTTGCTAGGATGTTTGCTTAGTAGTTACTTAAAGGTCACATTTTTCCTGTGTTTTCAAAGCCTTGATTGTGTTTACCGTGCGCAATATAATATGTGTTCATGTTTTGTGTGTAAAAAACAATTTACTTTCCTGTATACCTTTGCTTATCATCGTCCCAAAAATGGGCTGATGTCTTCCTTGTTCTATAAAGTCTCTCCTTCAGAAATACAGAACGAGTTCTGATTATGTAGCTTGTTTAGTGTGTTGTGATTCGACAGCAGCTTAGCTTAGCAGAGCCGTTTGAGCTTAGCTGGCGACTGACGTATTCCTGTGGGCGGAGTTAAGTCAAAAACTCTTATATTAACGTCATTCTTCGGGGATGTAAAGGAGTGAAATCCGTAAAACTCTACGGAATTTCGCTGATTTAATCCCGGTCATTGACAAGCACACATACGCCGTGTTTGTAATGATTAACTGTCAATGACAACAAGCACACATACATAGTCTATCCCGCGCGTTTGTGAGCCGTCATTTGACAAGGAGTACATAAACCCAGCGTATGTTGTTTGCTTTTACCTTTTTTAATGATAGAGAGCATGAACCATTTGATATTTGAAATTAAATAAATCTTACAGCTCTCTTAAGGAGATCTCACTTGACTCTGTCATCTGTAGTGACGCGCGATCAGTCAACATGATTATTTCAAATCCGTTTACAAGACGAATGCTCTTGTAAATTAACATTGCATTGTAAAAATGAAATTATCTTCATACGTGCTAAATTCATAATGAGAATGTATTAACACAAGCTTTTTTATTCTGCTATAATATACAGTATAACACTATAAACAATTATATATGTATTTTTATATACAAAATATAATTCTATCTTGACATGCACATTATCTGCTTCATGTTGGTCCAGTTTAATTCAGAGGACTTATTGGTTTGGTTTATTCATTTTCATTGTAAGCCTTTAAAAAGTAATTATTTTAAATGCAATTTTGTAATATTTAAAGCTTAAACTCTCTAATATCCTTACATTTAAAATCATTCCTTAGATTTTCCCCAAAAAATTCCACAGAAAGAGCAAAAAAGTCTGCAGATTTTGTCTGGCCTGGATTTTACTTATGCTATAACAGCAACCTTACACACCAACTAAAGTTTGAAAAATGAGATCACGAAAAGCGTGACCTTTAAAATAAAGGTGCTACACAATAGCATAGACATCATGTGTTGTTCCATAAAGAATCTTTAACTATAAAACAGTAAGAAAGAAATGGTTATTTTAAGCATCTTTGATTGAATCATTTTTGGTTCTTTTGAGGAACCAAAAATGTTTTTTCCAATGGGAGTGGTTTCAAACCTGGGGTTTGGGGTTGGTGCGCACTCCATTAGGAAAGTTAAAGTTTACTAAGTTTATTTAGTTATTTAGCTCTGCAGAAGGTTTTTAGCAGCATACCTTGCAAGAACCAATAAATATAATAACCAAATATTTTTCTTTGAACATACTGTAAAGGAGTGTAAAAATAAAATATCACTTAATTAAAAAAAAAAATGCTCTAGTATTGCAGACTCATGCAAAGCATGCTGGGAACTGGAACCTCCTCAACCAATCGTTTTGATTTAACTTGATTAAACTGAAGTAAATTTGCAGTGCCAGACTCTTTCTTAGCTTCCCTTGCAAATTGAACTCATCACAACCACCAAAAGTTTGTAATTATTTGCTGTGTATGTTAGAATGAGGCTGTGGGATTGAAATGACTCTTTTACATTTATACATTTACATAAAATAAAACAATTAATAAACTTTTTTTCACAGGTTTGAATTCAGTTAACTCATTTTCAGGTTCAGGTTTACATGGGAAAGTATTCTTATTTATTAGCATTGCCATTCTCAGGGGACAACCAGCGCTAATCCAAAGACAAAGAATCTGAAATAGGTCTTTATACAGGGAAATTACATTTTGTGTTTGCTTAACTAAGCATAACGCAAAACTAAGTATTCCTAACCCTTCGATCAGCCATACTAAAAATCGCATTCTACCTGAGTGTACATACCAACAAACCACCGAAATACAAAACTGAATCATGTTAAAAAATCCAACCACCACAGCAACCGGATTCTTCTTCTTGTGATGGTGCCGCGGAGAGAACGGAGAGAGCAGACAGGAAGGAAAGGGAAAATGTGATTGCTCTTTGTCTTCCACCATTGACATCAAATTCCCATTTCCTAAATGTTCTGTGCAGTGCGTTGCTTTCTCCCTGGGCTTGCCGTCGCTCCGCGTGTATTGCGAGAGCGCGTTCTTGCTGTTCGGTTTGTTGTGGGCCCACGGTGATTGAAAACAGATGCCTTGTTTTTTGTAGTTGTCTCACCGGGTAAAGTAATGGACAAAGCAGAACGCAGGACAGCGAGAGCATAAACGAGATCTATTGCGACACAATGAAATGGGCTCGGGAAGCAATAAGCACCAGACGCATTCCGGTTATATAAAATGGTGGTTTCTCACTCTCTTTCACTCGCAGATGATTTGTACTGTATAACATAATGCGGCTTCCGTTTGCCTATGATTTTGCAGCCGAGCCGGTAGAGTCCAATATGAAATAGAGCCACGAACACTCACTGCCAGTGTTTTGGTTTGTCGTAAGTCTTCTGTAGTTTGTGGCAGGGTTATCTGGAAACTTTGTGTTTTTTTGTTTCAGTGGAACTCTTTATTTTTTCGAATTATTTTTCTAGCACTTTCTAGCTAGTTGTGGCTTACTCGAACATCACTAATGTGTGGCTCTCCTGATTTTGCCAAGTGGTTGATGTCCTCAGGGCAACATTATGTTGACATTTCAATCAATCAATCAGATTTCAGAAATTCGTTTACAGTTTAAGCCTTAAACCAGAATTGGGTGTTTCGAGACCAATGTTTTTCACTTATGATGTCCCTCTAATTTTAGGGTTTGGTTATAGTTAGGGTTAAGGGTGGGTTTAGGTTTTATTTAGAAAAATGTTGTCCTTGGGTCAACGCAATATGTTGCCCTGAGGACATCAACCACTTAACAAAATCAGTTTTAGCACTAATGTGTAGCCTGCAAAGCTGCTGTTCTCACCTGTATCTTCACTTTTATATAATCTTAAAGGGGACAGAGAATGAAAAACCATTTTTACCTTGTCTTTGTTGAATAATGGTAGTCTACCCGCATTTACGAACATAAAAAAAGTGCTAGACATGCTAAACATCTCAGTCTCATAGAAATTCCTCTTTTAGAAATGTCAGCCCAATCTGAAAAACTGATGCTTATGACATCACAGGCATCTAACTGCCCCTCCGCTTTAAAATAATTGGCTACATTTTTTGAGTGGCAGCAAGGTCAGCCAATCAGTAATGAGATTGCAAGTTAAGCCAGTAGGGGGAGCCAAATAGGTGCAAAACCACTTGTTTAAAATCCCCCACCCTAATAGAGGTATCTTAGAGAGGTTTTTAGGAAGCTTCTAAGGCATTACAGACCCAAACAAAAACTTTTTTGTCTACATGTCACATCACAGAACAAGGATAAATACCCTGTTTAATCATTCTATATCACCTTTAAAAATAATGGTGCTGCGTGATGTCATAAAAGACCCATTATTGGCTGTGTGGTTTTTATAAAGAAACCTTACAATTCAAGAACCTTTCTGATTCTCAAAGAGTCTTTGTAGTGGAAAGGATTTTTATGAAAATTTGGATTTTTGGGAAAACGTTCTTTGGGGAACTAGTGGTCCTTCCTAACCAAATAGCTGAAACAAATCTAAAAAAAATGACAAACCAAGGCTCGGGGTCTTAGGAGGTTAAATAAAAAAGATAACAACATTGCCAAGATGTAATAGAAAATATACATATTATATCTGAAATAATATCTTTGCTTTTCAAGTAAAAAGTAGATTATAAAACTAACATAATGTATAGGCATTTTTTTATTCAAATTTCAGTTCTAAATTATTTATATAGTGCTTTTCACAATGTTGCATTGTGTTAAACATAAAACAGGAATATTATTAAATATGCTATAATTAAAACTATTAATCTATAGTGATGCATACTCTGTATTGTACATGCAAGCTTTCCATGCAGGACTGCCCAAAATGTCGGTGATATGCAGACGGGCCTTACTGTAGGTCCTGCAGACAGCCAGAGCCCTTGTGAGAAATGACGACAGCGCTGGAGGGAGACGGGTCTATGTATATATATGACACAGACAGATAGGAGCATCCAGACGTTCCTGTCTGTGTGCTTTCCTCTGTCTCACTCTCTCACAAATAGTTTCATTTTTAAAACGTGTCTAGTGCCAGCAGCTGGAGGGATGCGTTTTCCTCATCGATGGTCTAGACTGAGCGCAACCAATCTATTCATGTTGGAATTATGAGTCCCACACCGTTTCCTCTCCTCTCTGTGTGCTCTAATCTTCAGAGAATAGGGACTGCACATTGTAAATGCACCCGTGTACATTATCATCATTAAAAACAACAGCGATTGCAAATCCTTGAGCTCTCAACTTTCCTTTCGCTTTGTGCCCAGCCCTCCAGCTCCTGAGTGCACCCACTAAAAGCCCCTTTCCTTCCTCACCCAGCTGCTAATGCACAGATAATAAGATTGGTGAGAGGATGATAGAAGCACAGAGACACTAACATTCTGACTACATCACCCATAATTCAATTGGGCCAGCTTGGTCCTTTTCCTTTTGTTTGTGAGAGGAAAGCTTTAATGCCACACCCACATCCTTCTCTAAAACAAACAAAAAATAACCATAGCTTAAGCTATGCTCAGAATAGCACATTATCATATTACGCATACTATTTTAGCATCATGTTGTGTGTAAATTCTGGAAAGTATGCAGGGAATATTCAGATGACTTGCAGTATACAAACCAGTGCGTACTAAAGGGTTTGTGTACATGCACCCACAATGCTATGCACTTTAAAATATTAGCCAATACCAAACTATATCTGATTCAATATATTTTTGGATGACAGATAGTTATATATAAAACTAAATTTAACATCCCCCCAAAAAAAATACTGATTCGATATGAGATGATAACTGTACGGCTAACAAAGAAACACAATGGGCCTTATTTTACAATCTAAGCATGTGGTCTAAAGTGCACAGCACACAATCTAAAAGGGCGTTTCCAAATTCACTTTTGATCATTTAACTACTGGAAAAATGGTTTGTGGGCCAGGCACACAGTATAAAAGGGTTGTTTCTATTCTCGTTATGAGTAATGGGTGTGTTTTGGGCGTGCAATAAACCAATGAGAGGCTCATCTCTCATCCCCTTTAAAAGCCAATTGCGCTCAGGCCATGCCGATTCCCTATTTAGATGGCAGAATTTTAAACTGAAAAACTAAGCGGAGGAAGAAGACCACCAGTTTACGATTGAAGTAAAAAAAATAGTACGAAATTGGTATTTTTTTGTATTAAAACCTTTAAAAGTCGTTTTCTTTCATTCATTGAGGTAAATTAGCAGGCTTTCATTTGCTGTAAATGTATGGATAGCCTAAATGTTCAGTGTAATCTTAAAGAATAATACATTTATATATGTGAAAAGAGCTGAACCGTTTCAGCTGTGAGTGTTTTGAAAAGCATTACTAAAAAAAGGTTCTCATTTCACCCTATCCAGAGGTACAAATTTCATCATATACAATTAATCCGTTGGGTAACATTTAAAAAAAAAACTTTACAGAATAAATGCAATATTTGCATTTGTTTAAAGCAAAACATAAAGTCCATTAACGATCCCAAACGAGGCATAAGGGTCTTATCTAGCGAAACGATTGTCATTTTTTACAAGAAAAATTAAAAATATGCACTTTTAAACCACAACTTCTCGTCTAGATCCGGTCGTGATGCACCAGCGTGACCCCACGCAATACGTCAAGAGGTCACAGAGGACGAACGCGAAACCCCGCCCCATTGTTTACAAGTGTGTTGAAAGAGGACCATTCCTACGTTGTTGCATGTCAACTGATACTAATTAATGTCTTTGTGTCAGTTTATTGTTTACAATGGTCCGCAAATGTGCGTTTTAAATATGTAACACGTGACCTCCCTACGTCACTACGCATTTACGTTAGGTCACGCTGGACCGGATCTAGACGAAAAGTTGTGGTTTAAAAGAGCATATTTTTTATTTTTCTTGTCAAAAGTGACAATTGTTTCGCTAGATAAGACCCTTATGCCTCGTTTGGGATCTTTTAGAGTCCTTTGAAACTCCGTTGAAAAAAACTGTTAAGTGTTAAGTATTAAATGTTGGGCTCTATTAAAGTCCATTAAAATGAGAAAAATCTCTTCTCGACAAAGAAAAAACAAAGAAAGACATCAAAATTTTGGATGACATGTTGGTGAGTAAATTATCTGGATTTTTCTTTTAAGAAAATTGGATATTCCTTTAATCAAACAACCTAGGCCAAAGAGAAAATCCCTTCGGAAGCTTTAAAAAAATAATAATTAATTTATAATATAATAATTTAATTAATACAATAAATGCAGTGTTATTATTCAGTTGATTTCTGTACCTAATGATTTTAGACCTTACATAATGTGCAACTTTGTTCTTTTTTATAAATGTTTGTAATTTCTTGATTTGTTATTAGATTTTTCCCATACTTTTTTTGCTGATCCGTAGTTCCAATCCGTGCCCTAGTCTTAGGGGGTTGAACATTATTTAACAACTTAAAACAAAGATTTATGCTTGGTGCAAGGAAAAAATTAATTGAGAGAAATAAACAATAGTGTACAAAAAGTGTAATATAGTAAGTAAATGTATCTTTTTTTAAAGATTATTAAATATCTGTATTGAAAAACAAGATTTATTTTTACAGTGTGGCAATTGTTTACTTGATCATCAGTGTTAGTTTTATTTGGAAATATGCAATTATTTAACTTTTTTCTTGACAATCAATAGCAGGTCCATGTTTGAGTTTAGTTTTTGGTGTTTTACTGACCGACGGAAAATTTAAAGTTGCGATTTTCTAGGCCAATATGGCTAGGAACTATACTTTCATTCCGGCATAATAATCAAGGAATTTGCTATCATACCTCGCCATATCAGCCTAGAAAATTGCAATTTTAAATTTTCTGTCGGTCTTAGTACACAATGTAACTACAAAAGAGTCAAGTTTTAAATAGGAAAAATATTTAAACTGTTTGGTCATTTTTAAGTCTGATGCTAATGGTCTAATCAGATTCAATGGATTATGCTAAGCTATGCTAAAAGTGGTACCGCCAGACCCGGAGTTCAGGTTAAATGTTTAAAAATCAAATGTTTAACTCTAGGGGAGCTGGAAAATGAGCCTATTTTCAAAAAAAGTATAGTGTTCCTTTAAAGATGTATGTACATTGTAATTGAGAACCATGTGACTATTATTGTAAGAAATAGGAACAATTTCACTTGTTTGGCTGGCTAACTGGCACATGTGGATACAGTAAACCTACTATGTGTCACCCTTTACATCAGTTTAAGATCAATTTTCACTTCATCCACAGAGAAGTCATCCAAAACAGAGCCACAGACATTCTGTTAGCCTCATAGTATGGACTGCATTCAAAAAATGAAATCTGGAAATGCAGAGATTTTGACTGGTCGTCATTCCGCATGGAATTGCATTGTGCAAGCAGCTGCTACTGGCGGAACAGCATGTTCTCTGGGCTGAGAAAAGAGTGAGAAAGCAAAACAGACTGCAAAAGAACGAAAGAAAAGGGAGACTTGTTTGGAAGATTTCGGTATGTCACATAGATAACCCTGTTTCACTTTCCCCGTTGCACAAATCGTCTGGTCGGAGCTAAGTCAGAAACCGGGCCAGAATCCGTGCATGCGTCACACATTTCTCACCCTCGCCTGTGCGTGCGAGCCTTCCCCAGGTCGACGCCAGCACTCGAGCAGAATCTTAGCCGTGAATCGAAATCGATTGGCTCCAAAGAGCAGCTCACTCTAAACAAAGACAAATGAACGATCCTCATTTCCTCTCACTCCACCCCTCGAAAAGTCTGTAACGCTCACCCTCTGGGCGTACGAAATGTGCAGGGCGAACTAGCGATGTAAAGGAAAAAACAATGGACCTGATACTTTTGACGTGTAATAAATCAAAAGTTCTATAATTCATATAAAATCTCCTGCTAGATGAGAAGGGTAGTCGCGAGATGGCCTGCGCTGAGTGATTAATGCCTCTCTTTACATTTGATCTCCAGGCTCAGGCCTCTTATATGAGCAAAAACAACACGAGGGCGTAAGCAGTCTGTGAACCAGAGGCGGAAATGATTCTGAACATTTGGATATGAGCACATGATCGATGGATAACCGGAATGATAGAGTTCAGGAGGAAGTGCCATGGAAAACATTGACTGATGTGTTGCAGGGCAGGCCCACCGCGGGTGTGACGCGGTAGGCGTGGTATACGCGGCTACGTCAGAGAGCCAGCTCTATGCGTGCCAAACTCCAGCTGTCCCGGAGCCAGATGTCAAGTCAGGATTACCTCATCACGGATACTAAGTTGCAGCTGCTGCTCTTACTGTATGTCAGGCTGATATGAGCTCACTCGCTGGTTACCGTAAATTACGCAGCTAGAGCTCCATTTGTGATGTATCATAGATTATCTTTGGCGCTGGACTGTGCAATAGATCCATCCAATAATGTAGCTGGCGTATTGCACACGGTGCAGTAGATTGAAACGTTCAACTCAGAATCAGAAAGAGCTTTATTGCAAAGTGTGCCAGCACATTAAAAGAATTTTCCCGGGTGATGGAAGCTTTTGGTACACACGTCCAAGTACAAAATTAAAGTCAATAAAAATAAAAAAACACAAAAATATAACAGACAACGAAGTCTGTGGACAGCCTATCTGTGAAATTCATTTTGGCCTGTACCTCAAACTTTATATTTATCAGTCTATGGTGTTTTTTTTGGTAATGCTTTGGGAATAAGCAGTGTGAACGTAAAAAAAGCCTAATTAAGAGCATGTACCACAAAACCAGTCATAAATCGCACAGGTATATTTGTAGCAATAGCCAAAATAGGGTCTAAATTATACATTTTTTATGCCAAAAATCATTAGGATATTAAGGAAACATCATGTTCCATGAATTTAAATAGTCAGGATTATCTCTTAAAGGGACATTCCACTTTTTTTTAATTGCTCATTTTCCAGCCTTTGATTTTTACCTTTTTGGAATCCATTCAGCTAATCTCCGGGTCTGGTGGTACCACTTTTAGCATAGCTTAGCATAATATATTTAATCTAAGAGTTTCGATTTTTTTTCGACTGTTTAAAACTTGACTCTTCTGTAGTTATATTGTGTACTAAGACCGACAGAAAATTAAATGTTGTGATTTCTAGGCAGATATGGCTAGGAACTATACTCTCATTCTGGCGTAATAATCAAGGACTTTGCTGCTGTAACATGGCTGCAGCAGGCGTAATGATATTAGGCACCAGCTGAAAATAGTCCCATTAGTAACTTTCAATGGGACTATTTCTGGGCACTGCGTAATATCATCGCAACTTTAAATTTTCTGTCGGTCTTAGTACACAATGTAACTACAGAAAAGTCAAGTTTTAAATAGGAACAATATCGAAAATCTTTGGTTATTTTTAGCGCGATGCTAATGGTCTAACCAGATTCAATGGATTGTGCTAAGCTATGCTAAAAGTCGTAGCGCCAGACCCGGAGATAAGCTAAATGGATTCCGAAATGGTAAAAATCAAGTGTTTAACTCTGGGGTAGCTGGAAAATGAGCATATTTAAAAAAAAGTGGAGTCTCCCTTTAAACCCTGGTAAAGTGCAAGCAGTGCGAAACTTGAAACGGGTAACACAGTGTACCCTGGGTTATTCTTTACAAAATGCTGCGTTATTTGTATTACTATTACTAGGTATTGCTAACTATCTTATATTTTCTATCCTATTGTAAGCGTGAAAAGCCATATTTTGTGTTATTTAATAGAAAATCATGTTGACTTAGAATGGCATGATGATGATTAAATAAATGTATATTATGTATGTAATCTAATAAATGTATAGTAGTACACTTATTACTTTGAATTAAGTGTGAACAATAGCAATTAAACAGGGACACAAACACACAAGGCTTGTTGTACAGTATGTTGCTGGTTGTAGGCATTACCACACGACAAATGGCGCTCTCGGCCACGGTCTGGATGATCTCCACTGATTCATGGGCTCACAGTTTTGGCAGGTTTTGAGTTGCGATAGGCTTTGTTGGGTAATATTGGCTCACATGAGCTCAGCATACTTGTGCTCGCGCGTGAGGACTTCTGAGTTTATGACAGAGCAAACTCCACATCGCTTGGGTCCGTGATGGACATTATAGTCGCAGCATAATGGCCTTACTGGAGAAAGTCTCACTATATTAACAGATAATTGAAGCACATAAGGGTCTTAAATAGCAGTGTATGTGAAAATGGGATTGTAATGTTATGGCTATAGAGGCTGTGTGTGATTTGTCTCATTATGAGACATAATTTGTTTGTGTCTTGTATAGTGACTAAGTTGCACATTCGAATTAGTCTTTTTTGCTTTTTAATTACGTTTTGGCAGTGTGTGTTAAATGAGCTATGGCAGGTAAGCACTCTATTCCTCCTCCATACAAGAATAAAACGCTCAGATTGAGCGAGACACTAATCTCTTTATACCAGTCACTTTGATCTAACAAGCGTGCTTTCTAAAGAGATATGATGATCTGATCTGTTTTTTGTTTTAAACAGATTGTGAAATCTAAATTGGCCATATTTACATACAGTGAATCCTTAATGCGTGTTTTATTTATATTTAATATTTTCTATTTGTGAAAACATATTTTTTTATTTTTGCAAAACGTATTTTACATTACCAAACCTTGAAAGTGTGTAATGCGAGTCGATATTACAAAAGATCATCAACGTTATTAAAGGGATAGTTCAACCAAAAATGACATGTGTTATTATTTATTCACCCTCATGTTGTTTCTTAACTTGTTAAATAGAAAAGATCTTTTAAAATTATGGTAACCAGACAGTTGACGGTAACCATTGACTTTTATTGTAGGAAAACAATGAGTAACGTCAACTGTAGTTACTAGGGCTGGACAATAATTCAATATGTCAATATATTGTGGTGTTTTATTTGATTATTTCCCCCAATTACGGTGATATGGTTTCTAAACTCACGATAGATATTTTGATGTACATCAATTGTGGTCATCAAGTCATCAATATTATTGAACATTTGAACTACTTTTATCTGCAAAGTTTTATTTGGTCAATATTAAGCAGCACACTACTAAATTTTTTGTTTCGTTTAAGTAGCATATTAATTTCCACTGCAAATGACTTTCTTACTTATTTTTGTCTTGTTTTCAGTAAAAATATCTAAAAATTCTTAAATTAAGTGTAGTTTTTAGACAAAAAATAAACAATTTAAGTGAATTTGTGCTTAAAATAAGCAAAAATATCTGCCAATGGAGTGAGGAAAAAATCTTCAAATAAGTTTACTTTTTTATTTTTTTTCCCATTGGAAAATATTTTTGCTTGTTTTAAGCACACATCTACTTAAATTGTATATTAAATTGACTTATTTTCCTAGGTCATTTTGCTCATCAAGAAAATACATAGTGATTTAAGAATTTTTAGATAATTCTACTGAAAACAAGACAAAAATACTGAGTAAGAAAGTCATTTTTTGCAGTGTGTTAATTGACGTATCTGTATACACTGCAAAAAAAGATTTTCAAGAAAAAGATTTTGTCTTGTTTTAGTAAAAATATCAAAAAATTCTTAAATTAAGATGCTTTTTCTTGATGAGCAAAATTACCCAAGAAAATAAGTCTAGTTTTTAGACTGACAATATCAAATTTAATTGATTTTGTGTATAAAACAATCAAAATAATCTGCCAATGGGGTGAGCAATTTTTTATAGAATTTTTCTTGAATTTAGTGTTTAAGAAAAATTTTCAAGATTTTTTTTGCTTACCCCATTGGCAGATTTCTTTGCTTGTTTTATGCACGAAATCACTTTTAAGGGTACATTTCACCCAAAAATGGTCCCCATTGACTTAAACATTGTAATTTTTTGATGGGGTCCGTCTTTTGGGGTAAACTACTTCTTTAATACTAGATTTAATGAAACAAGAACAAGTGTACTAACTATTTCTCCGCCAGCGTAAAAAAAAAGTTAACAGCCAGCTCCAGCATTTTTTTATGTTTTTCACAAAAGTTTAATGCCTTCCAGAAAATGTTTTTCTTTAAATATAAAAACATACAATATATCAAATGAAAGAACAGACCATCTACTTTCATATAAATACCAAATTTTGAGCAAAAGGCTGAGATAACTGCATTTTTGTGAAGGACTTTTGATAAAGATCAGATTTAGAGCGATTATCAAAACATACACGGAGTTCTTACTGTTTGCCCTAAGGGGTTGCTTCTGGGTTTTATAAGTTGGTAAGAGCTTCACCTGGTGGATAATAGCGGAAATACAGATTTTCGGAAAAACTCGTCATTGACAGGGAAGCGTTTTCTCTTAATTGACGAGTTAACTCGTCAATGGCGGGGGAAAGCTAGAGCATTCCATTAGCAACACAAAGGTCATGTGGTTGATTCCCACACTTTTAGGAAACATTTTCTATAAGTCACTTTGGATAAATGAGTCAACCAAATGCATAAAAGTAAATGTAAACTGCATTCAAAAGAATGAGTTTGGTGGACTTGGCAGTGTGTACAGTATAAAAACCAAATAGATTGGTAGGCCAGTACACTAGAACATAGATGGCTTTAAAACTAACAGTCACGGCCTGACATCTACTAAATGACGGTTTTGACTTCAAGGTGTTTTAGGTGAATTTTGACGAAATGTGTACGACTCCTGTTGGTCGAAAGCAATAGCCCTACATTTCAGATAAGAAACATGTAATCTTCTCTCTTCTTGGCATTTTCAACCTCAGACTGCACAGTAAGAGCTGTAAGTGTCCACATTTTTTAGCACTGCCTATTTGATCACTCGACTGTGTGTGTGTGTGTGTGTGTGTGTGTGTGTGTGTGTGTGTGTGTGTGTGTGTGTGTGTGTGTGTGTGTGTGTGTGTGTGTGTGTGTGTCTCTGCTGGTGACATGGTTCAGCAGCAACAGTGTGATCCCTCACTGGCTTTCAGAGCTTCTCCGCTATCCTTTATCATTTTCTATTGCCACTAAATCCGAGGTCATGACAGATAAGTCTCCAGGTGGCACGGTAGTACACAGTGTATGTGTGTGAGTGGGCAGGTTTGTGTGTGCAGCTTATCAAAAACAACCCACACCCTATCAGTTCCACAATAATTGAGAAATATCAGGGCACTCATGTCGAAATTTAGAGGAAACGTCTATAGAAGTTTGTGTGTGATTGTGATTGAAGTTTATATTTGTACCCAAGCCCATGTGTGTGTGTGTGTGTTTAAGTGTGATAAAGTAAAGGAGTTCATTTCTCAGGGGCTCAATAGTCTACCCTTTATCCCAATCAAGATGAAGAGGCCACGCCAAGTGAAGATGAAACCGCAGACGCTTCAACACTCGCGGCTTTGCGATGCCGTGGGTAATAACCGGCTTTCATCAAGAGCGAAATGGCAACAAATGTCCGTTTGTGTTTAGCCATCAAAAACGGCATTCCTGACTGAAAGTGGACAGATTAGCACGAATCTACGGAGCGGTTAGCTGAGTGTTTTTCTCATTCGTTTGATTGGGATCGTGTACGGAGTGTTGAAAAAGCCGTGTTTTATGGACGCGCCAGGCCTGGCCGTGCTGATTGGATGGCGGTGAGAGGATTTACGGGAAGAAGCCTCAGACGTTGATCAGAAAGTGAGGACAGAGGTGAACTAAGTGCCAAAGAGGGAGAGAGAAACCTTTAATAAAACAGCTTAAATCACACACATACTGTTTGGGTTGGAGGGGTGCAGGTTTAATGCTGCTAACTATAAAGGGTTTCTGGTTTTATCCTCATACAGATCGATGTTTACCTTGTATCAGTAACACTTTACAATAAGGTTTCAGTGGTTAACATTAGTAAACACAATAGCATTCACAATAGCAATACAGTTTATTACGACATCTTTGTTAGTTGTTCATGTTAGTTGATAGTGCATTTACTAACCAGTTACAATTTTTGATTTGTATTGTTATTTTTAAATGTATAAAATAAATGCTGAAAATAGCATGAACTAGAAATAATAAATGCTGTAGAAGTATTGCTCATGGCTAGTTCATGTTAGCTAATGTCTTTACTAATGTTAACCAATACAACCTTATTGTGAATTATCTTTTTAGTTTCCATTAGATGCATTTTTTTCTTTTTGAATATTCATTAAACATCTAATCATAAAATGTTAATCCAAAAATGTTGCCATGTATTTTGTGGTTGAAGCCCAAAGCTCTTGGGTGTAGTGAAATTCAATTTGACTTGTTTTGGTTTGTCGTAATATTTTGCAGGTGGAATAACTTTTCCTCATCCTCTAAAGTCATAAACAACACAAGAGTAATAAAAAAAATGGCCAAGGATATGTTAAATACAGACTTTTAATGATAAACAGTGTATTTGGAAATCATTTTATTAGGTCATCTGATTAAAATACACAATCATTTGCCACATAAGTATACCCCGTTTCACAATTTAGTTGAAATGGAATATAATTTCATATTTAAAATTATTACCCTATTTATATTTACATATTCATATACTATAATTTATTAAAGGTGACATTTCTCAAGACTTTTTTAAGGTGTAAAATAAATTTTTGATGTCCACATACGTAAATCAAATTCTAAGCTCAAAATACCCTATAGATAATTTATTATAACATGTTAAAATCGCCACTTTGTAGGTGCGAGCAAAAATGTGGCGTTTTTGGGTGTGTCCTTTAAAATGCAAATGAGCTGATATTTGCACTAAATCACAGTGCTGTGGTTGGATAGTGCAGATTAAGGGGTGGTATACTGACATCACAAATGGATACAAATTTCAAATAGCTATTTTTTCACATGCTTGCAGAGAATAGTTTACCAAAACTAAGTTTTGACTTTTTCACATTTTCTAGATTGATAGAAGCACTGGAAATCCAATTATAGCACTTGTCCCCTTTACACAATTCTTTGTATTTTTGTCTTGTTTTCAGTAAAAATATATAAAAAAAAAATCTTAAATTAAGATTCAAGATTAAATTTTCTCTTGATGAGCAAAACGACCCATGAAAATAAGTCTAGTTTTTAGACCAAAAATATAAAATTTAAGTGATTTTGTGCAAAAAACAAGCAAAAAATCTGCCAATGGGGTAAGCAAAAAAATCTTGAACATTTTTATTAAACACTAAATTCAATAAAATTCAATAAAAATTTGCTTACCTGTTTGGCAGATTTTTTTGCTTGTTAATGCACAAAATCGCTTACATTTGATATTTTTGGTCTAAAAACTAGACTTATTTTTTTGGGTCATTTTGCTCATCAAGAAAAAGCATCTTAATTTAAGAATTTTTTGATATTTTTACTGAAAACAAGACAAAAATACTAAGAATTTTTTTCTTGAAAATCATTTTTTGCATTGTAACTATTTATGTGCAGTATCACTCATCTAAATTGCACCTGTGCTGCTCACAATAATTTAATATGTTATACTTATTATTTTTTGTACTGATATTGTACTTTTATTTGGTATTTTATATTACTTTTTTGGCCAATATGTGTGAGAATTGACTTTGCCATGATGCCCTAATGGAGGCGGACACATTTGCAATTTAAGTTAATGTATTCTAATAGACCCAATCCAGTCCCCTATTCAAGATGTGCTTTTATAATATAATTACTTGACTAAATAACAAAAGTAAATGAAATGCATTAAAATGGACATTTGTTTATTCAGTAAATCAACAGATTTATTCGATTGGTGTTAACAGCACTGAAGTTTCCCCGACACTTGCCAGTCGCTGTTCGGTTTTGTGATTAGCTTTTGCCGGAACATGTTGTGCTTCAGTGGTCATTGCTGGAGCAGGTGCTATCAGACCCCTGGTGATTCCAAACACATCTTTCCACTCTGAAAACCATTTCGTGACATCCTGCGACACTTGAGTGGCGACTGCAGAGGGCCGTTGCGATCGCTAGCACTGTTTTAGTCTCTTTGAAACAGACCTCAGTTTGCCCTTGAACTTCATGCGTAGGTTCTGCAGTTGGAAGCTTGCGGACATTACGTCCCCGCCAGCACAGGTGTCTCGTGGCGTGCAGGTGGGCGATAGAGAGAGGGAGGTTGATTCGGTCATAAGTTTTTTTTTTTGAGACAAGCCGAGGATCATTAAATACACACACTCTCATTTTTTGTCCTTTTTACAGATTTTCTCATTCCACCCACCCGCCACTGCTGAGATAGAACTGCCTTGTTAAGCTAAGATCAATGTGTGTGTACGTGCATGCACGGGCGGGCGCGCATCTGCGCCCATTTGTGTCAATCTAAGGGAGAATGCATTAACATTTATGACTTGCGATGGTGGCCTTGATAGTGAGACAGAGCTGACACACACTCTGACACACACGGGTCCCCGTCGGCCCCTCGTCGCGCTGCGCTGTCACACACACACACCCCCATTAGCATGGCGGCTAACCGCTCCTCTGCATCCATTAGAATAAATGTGTGTTAATGGATCTGCTTCAGCTGCCAGTGGCTGATTAGAATAAATGCGCTTCATACAAAGCTGAAGCAGATGAGTGTTCACACCCCAGCTTTGACCTGACACGCCTGAAGTCGGCCATAGAAAACCAGCTAAACGGATGCTTTGCATTAGTGTGTGTGTGTGTGGGTGGGTGGGTAGAGGAGATCAAGAGTGATGGTGTGATGGGTGTGCGCATTTAGCAATACTTTTGGGGGCGAAAGTCTCCCAAAAACTTAGACAAATGTTGCAAAACCTGATTTAAAAAAAAAAAATTGTATTCTAATATTGCTATAAGTCAGGGGTTATTTTCATTTCAATTCCCCTCTGTTGTCCACAACCATATTTAAAGCCCCCAAACAAATAAAATATATTAGAGATTGGCATAATTAGACAAAAATGAACAAATAGTAAGCTTATTTTAAAGGGGACATATCATTCAAATCTGACTTTTTCCATGTTTAAGTGCTATCATTGGATCCCCATTGCTTGTATCAACCTAGAAAATGTGAAAAAGAACAACCCAGTAACTTAGTTTTGGTGAATCATTCTTTGGGAGCATGTGAAAAAATAACTCATTGACATTTGGCTCCCCTTGTGATGTCAGAAGGGGATAAAGCGCCACTTAATCTGCACTATCCAACCACAGCACTGCCATTTACTGCAGAGATCAACTCATTTGCATTTAAAAGGACACACCCAAAAACGGCACATTTTTGCTCACACCTACAAAGTGGCAATTTTAACATGTTATAATAAATTATCTATATGAGATTTTGAGATATAACTTCACATATGTACTCTGGGGACACCAAAGATTTATTTTACATCTTAAAAAGTCCCCTTTAATGCTCGTTTTGACTTTTAAGTAACTTTGTCACTTTTATTTTGTGGAAGAGTGCATGCAAGATTATTTTGGACCCTGCAGCGAGCACGTGCAACAGAATATGATGATTTATTTGGATAGTGAAAAGTTGTATTTGCGTTGTCCTGGTTAATATTATTTTCTCCTTCCCACACAGCCCATTAGATATGAAGAGTTGTTTCCGAGGTGGAGCAAAATATTACATTTTAATGAAAGATTATGAAAACAAACAATTCCATTTCAAAATAAAGCGCAGTTGTGAAATATGCACAGTGCAATAAAACCAAGAAACATTTTATGTGTTGAGTTTGTCATTCAAAAAACTAGTCAGTTGCATGTGTGTTTGCTTATAGTCATATTTTGGTGACTTTGAGCTATGTTGGATGAGTTTTGTGTGTGTTTGTGCATGAATCGCTTTCATGGGTTTGTTGGCTGGTTTTATTGTATGTGTTAAGGGAGTTGTATTAGCATGTGTTGTCCTTGGTCAGACTGTTGAAAGCGGCTAGATGGTAATGAAGCTGAATTCATTAGGCTCTGTGTTGATCTGAAGCGCCACCCGCTTTTCGCTGACTTGCTCGGCGTCACTTCTCAAAAAGAACTTTTAAATAACCTTGTACTGCCAAGCCCATACCAGCCCTGCTGTGAGACAGACAGACAGAGAGAGAGAAAGGGAGAGAGACAGTGCCAACACAGTCAGGGACACACTCGCTCTATCCACACACAAGCACAAAAACAACATATGAGAAGAGACATACATCATGTGTCCATGATGTGGATAAATCTATGGCTACACACGTGCTTTTTTTGCACCCAATGTAAATTCGACAATTCGATTTGTAAGGGATAATGTAGAGGCAGCCGGTAGTTATCGGGAAATAAGCCCCGAAAGTGTGATCAGGACCCGACGCGAAGCGGAGGGTCTTGTATTACACTGAAGGGGCTTATTTCCCGATAACTACCGGCTGCCTCTACATTATGCCGCTTATTACACGGCTACTTGCCACATAAGAAAAAAAACTGGACATGAATATGAATTTGAAACATTTTATTGGCATATTTGTTTTAAATTATCATTTTTATCCTTCCGCGAAACTTTGCACAGATGCATAAAATGATCGTAATACCTTATTAAGATCCTCTGCTTCATACTTGTCTGTCTCCATTTTTTTCTCTTTTAGCCAGTCTTTGAGAAGTTTTAATGCCCATTCTGTATTTTTTTGTGTGTTGGCTTCGTAGCTGTCATGCTCTATTTTGTCAAGTTCAGTCTCAGTAAGCTCTCTGTGTCTTGTCGTTGTTCGTTCTTCTATCTACTGTTTAAATGTTTTGTTTTTTCCGTACATGTTCAAATTATGGTTGTCCTGTGTTTGTCACAAGATGGCGCCAAACAGCTAGTAATCTTTATTGGTGCGGAGCGATTTTAATCGTACAAGTAGTACCGGTTATTACTTTGGAGCGGTTATTATTTGAAAAGAACAAACCTGCAAATGTCTCAACTGACCAATCAGAATCAAGCATTCCAGAGAGCCGTGTAATAAATATACTTATAGTTAAAGTAGTAAGTTATGTCGTATAGTAGTTATAAACTATAGTTTAATCCAGTGGCGGCCGGTGACGTCTTTTTTTGAGGGCGCACGATGCAAAGTTCGTCACAACATGTATGTAGCCCATCATGTGTGTGGTTTGTAATTTCAAAATATGTGTTTGGCGCATCAAGTGATCCCATGTGCATCACGTGTCTTGTCAAAATAAGTGCCTGCTGCAGACGCGTCTAAAGGGTTTATGATAAAATAGACGCTTGTGTTTGCCAGATACTAGCATAAACTCATCAGAGTTTACTGTTAAGGGAGTGTCTTGCATGTATTTTGTGAACATGAGCGTCTCTTTTACCATAAAGGTTTTGACGTTTGTGCAGCAGGCACTTATTTTGACAAAGCACGTGATGCACATGGTTCACATGACGCAACACAACACGAGCAAAACAATTATTTAAAATTTGCGCGCCATGGAAGAGCAGTCACGAGCCACCACTGGTTTAACAGTTTATATATATATATATATATATATATATATATATATATATATATATATATATATATATATATATATATATATATATATATATTAGTGTCTGTTTTAATTAGGATACAAAAAATTATATGCTGTGCATGCTTTAGTTATGGTAAAACAGTTTTAGAAAAGCATTTAATTTGTAATTTATACAATTTTTATCTGTTTTCACAACAGCCACACATTCAGGACGTCCTTGGCTGTTCTTTAGTGTTGGCTCCTTTGCCATTTTTTACAACTTTGAGCGATGTGAAGTTCAAGATCACTGCCGTCTGTTCTATTTCATTCTGCTCCGTCTTGCTGTTTTTCAGTGCAAGCTTTGCTTTTCGTAAACGTCCAACAGATCTGATTAGGGTCATGTGAACCAGGAACCTGTTTAATTATGCACCGCTCCTTTAAGCTTCGGGCAGCCAGTCTGCATATTGGTAATCTAAAGATATGTAGGTTTAAGTTCGCTTATCCTAATTTAAAATAAATCTGCATACATTTATCTATCTCTCGCTCTTTCTTTTTGCAACCAATCAAGTGAATACTTTATGAAAGTACTATAAGAAAATCACATGCATGCTAGAGATGAGTTCAACTAGAAAGAGACAACACTTCACCTCTCATCTCTCTCCTCTCTATCTCACGCTCTTTCTCTCTCTTTTTCTTTGATCACCTTGCCACAGAGAGAGTAAGAGCCCTTTCTCTCCACCGAGGTTAATCCTTCTGGTTTGCACACAGAAATAACCATGGCAACAGGTTATCTTTGTGCCGAGCATCACCCGACGGATAATTGATCAGACTAGTGTAGAGGCAGGTATTCTTTTCTCCCTTAACCTTCCGGTCATTAATGAGACGCCGCACACACACACGCACCCATGCACACGATACACCCCTGACCTTTGCGTTTGAACTGGAACCCATGAAAGGCAACACGTGGTGAATATAAAGTAGAGGTAGGACATCCCTGTGTTTGTGAAACCCCTCACGTCTCAGAGGACGCAGTACAGAACAATCTCTCCAGTGGGCCGTAACCCTCCCTTCGACCCACTTGCATTTCGCGTTTCGCATTTTTGTAGGAATAATTCACCTAAGTGCAATAAACTTTATGAACAGACTCCAGGTGGAGCAACAATATTTGACAATGCACGATGATGTTATCATTCATATGGACACTTGCTTGTCATTTACACTTATGCATTTAGGAGACACTTATCCAAAATGACTTGCAGTGCATTCAAGCTTTCCACAATGTACTGCAAAATATGTGCACTTTAAATCTAATAGTATTCATAGGAACGTGTGAGGCACTTTGTAGTATTTGTGTCATTACTGTCGCACAATTGTGTCCACGATTTCTGGCACAGCATGTTTCAATAAGCAAGCCCGGTGGACTCATATAGGACATTTCTCACAAAAGCTGTCCATAGCCCATGTGGGCCCGACACCTCTCCTGAGCTTTTATTGAGTTTTGGGTATTGAGTTTTTGATGGCTAACTTCAAACCTTGTAGAATTGTCAGGACAGACTCCAGACGCCATTAGCTGAAAATACATTGGCTGTGATTGTCTTTTTGTCTCTCTCTCTCTCTCTTTCCTGTGTCGTTCTCTCACTCGTTCTCTCTCGCTAAAAACTTTTATTATTAATTTTTACTCTCATATCTCAAAAAGCGCTTTTCGGTTATAATCCACCAGACTCTTTGGTTATTGCATTTATTTAATGAAAAAATCCAGGCGCCCTGGAAGACATAGAGTTACGGAGTGTGTGCTCATGTGGTAATGTGTGTGTATGTGTGTTTATATAGGAGAGAGACAGGAATAAGTAGGATGGGGAGGTTTTTTTCTGTCCACGGTGGAGGCCGAAGTTATTAAGTGTAGCGATGGAGTGGAACTTCAGGCTGTGTTCCTTTGGCTCTGGGCTTCTTATTAAAGCAGGAGAGATTGAAGCGATTTCACACAGATCTCGCTTTCTTCTCTTTCTCTTCACCGCGCCAAATCGCAGACCAATCACAGAGCTTCTTTCCCTTACGATTGAAAGAAGACGTATCCTCGCTGTAAGAATCTTCACCTCAGGTGATCGTATTGAACGTGAGAACAAACATCGCAGTCAATGGTTGGCAACATTTTGCCGCCTCGGTTTCGCGAGCGCACGCTAAACGTGCTGTTTTTGGGGGCCAAGCTCCGAGAATCACATTTCATCTTATTTTTGGCATCACGAGCGCATCAGCGGCCCGCCGAGAACAGACATCTTCGACTCGGTCTGTATTTGTGCCAGTATGTCGTACGACAGCAATCTGTCCGCGTGGAGAGAGTTCGGCTGTTCTTCCGCCCCGAGTCTTCGCTCGCTCCATCACTCCCTCCCTCTCGGGGTGCCGGCCCCCTCTTTTCCTCGACTAATGAGTCCCTCTGGACGGGCATAAAAGGCCCTCTCATCAGCTATCATGCACATGAGTGAGGCTTCAAAGAGTCTCCCAAGACATTAGCATAACAAGGCTACCTGCAGATGCTGGCAGGGACCGAGACCCGAGATAGAGACAGCTCTCCTCTTTTACCTAGACAGCATGAATCATTTAACGTCTTGGGCAAGCCGAGTCTCGGCTTGTGGCCAGGTGCTCTGCTCTCTGTATAAGTGGTCTTTTTTATTCTGAAAGCCCCTCGCGCTGTTGGGAGGCAGGGAGTTGGCGACTATTTACATTGTACCTGAGATTAAAGATGGCTTTAAGATGATTTTTTATTATTTGTTGTTGATGGCAGAAACACAGTTTGGATTTGTGTATAGTATGGATCTTTTAAGGTTACAAAACAAATAATTTTATTTTTAAATGGATAGAAACAAAATTAAAAATAGATCTTCTCATTAGACTTTTATCTTAAGAGAAGGACCCAAGGAATGCATTGTGATAATGTTTAAATGTGCTATTAAATGTATTTGCATGAACTTGAAAATTTCTCATTTTATTATTTCAAGATCGTATAATTCAATTTATGCTGTCTACATTAATCTAGTAGCCCTGTACTCTTACTGTAGGTTAACTATTGGATTATTTGAATTAATTTTAATTTCCCATAAGAAACGACAAGCTGAAACCTTAAAACATCTGAGAATTTTTTTTTATCGGGGCCAGTAAGAGCAACAAATTTAGATTCTCTCTTAAATATAAACATATAGGGGCAGTTTCCCAGTCAGGCTTTAATTCTAGTCTCTGACTAAAATGCATGTTTGAGCATTCCTAATTATAAACAGCTTGCACTGACATATTGTTTTTTGTAAGGTGTGTTTGTAAAAAGTATCTATATGTCCTAATATAACTAAGGTCTAAAAATCACAAAATCAAGAGTAAGGGTCAATTATTTGAAAATGAGATTTCATCTAAAAGCTAAATAAATAAGCTTTTCATTGATGTATGGTCAACATTTGGCCGAGATACAACTAATTGAAAATCTGGAACTTGAGAGTGCAAAAAATCTAATTATTGAGAAAATCGCACTTAAAGTTCAAAGCCCAAATGAAGTCTTAGCAACACATATTACAAATAAAAAAGGTTTGCCTACGTGCTCTCTAAAGCTTGACCTTGACCTCTACTGGCTTTACGGTACATTCGCACGGGGCGTTGACGCTTGACAGAAGGCCGCAACACATGCTTCGGTCTTCCATAAACGTTATAGGCTGGCTCTGCCTAGGTTATTTGAATAAGGCGATCTGATTGGCTGACGCACACATTGCCACTTGAAAAGTTGAGAAATGTTCAACTTCTGCCGCGAGCAACGGCACTGACGTTGCGCCAACGGATGCACAATTCAGTTCGGCAAGGCATGTCGTCACCCATTAAAAGTGAATGGGAAGCGTTAAAGCTTACGCCTAACGCCAGAGATGGGACCAAGTCACACATGTGCAAGTCTCTAGTAAGTCTCAAGTCTGAACCCTTAAGTCTCAAGTAAGTCCCAAGTATTTTTTTTCTTGGGCAAGTCAAGTCAAGTCGAGTCACAGGCTATGTCAAGTCAAGTCAAGTCAAGTCCTGTAGTAGGTCAAGTCAAGTCCAAGTCAAGTCACCTTATTATTTTAATTTTACCTGCAGAATCTGATCTTAATAAAGTGACAAGATATACAGTAAGTAACTATCAGTAAATTACAATAATTTGGATTTGCATTGTAAATACTCATGTTCAATAAAATACATAATGGAATCAAACAAAATTGTAACTTCATAAATTATTTATTTTTCACTTCTGCCAACCGTGTTTTAAATTTTCCACATTGAGTCCATACTGTAAAACAAATAACAGCTTAACATCCAACAGACCCCTCTCTGAACACCTCCCTTTCTCTCAAACACAGTTTACGTACAACATTAAACTTTGTTACATTTCTCCCCTCTCTCTCTCTCTCTCTCGCACACAGACACACTCTCTCTCTCTCTCTCTCTCTCTCTCTCTCTCTCTCTCTCTCTCAGATATTAACAAATTGACAAGCACTTACTGGGCATAATGGCTCTTTTAATGACGAACGAAATTGGAGATTGTCGTCTGGCTGCCCGTAATTTTAATGTTGCATGTCTTGCAACGCACTGTTCGTCTTTTGCCATCTTGTTGAAGCCGAAAGCGATGACCCTCGGTACCCCTCCGGCTGACATGTTGATATCTGATCTAAGTGGGCGTGGTGTGCGTAAGGTACGAGAGGGCATGACTGATGATGTCGTGATTCAGTCATGACAACACCATTCTCAGCCTGCGCTCCAGCTCGGTCGACTTAATTTTTTAAAATAATTTATATATTTTATATTCAAACTGAAAACATGATGTGATTAACACTCAAGTCTTTCAAGTCATCATGTCTCAAGTCAAGTCCCGAGTCTTTAACTTCCAAGTCCGAGTCAAGTCTCAAGTATTTTATTTTTTGTCAAGTCACAAGTCACAAAAATAGCGACTCGAGTCGACTCGAGTCCAAGTCACCAAGTCACAAGTCCCCATGTCTGCCTAACGCTTACGGCTGTAAGGACCATGTGGACAGAATAGGGGAAGTTCAAGTTTGTAGGCGAGATTTTGGCCAGTATTAATTGCGATTTTGCATGCATCCAATCACAAAAAAGTTTTTATATATTTATGGTAGGAAATGTACAAAATATCTTCATGGGACATGATCTTTACGTAATATAAAGAGTTTGGTTCCAAAACAAGATAACTACAAGATAGCTATTGAAAGTAACCAAGGGGACTATTTTCGGGCAGTGCGAAATATCACTACGCCTGTTGCAGCCATGTTACAGCAGCAAAGTCTTTGATTATTACGCCAGAATAAGAGTATAATTCCTAGCCATATCTGCCTAGTAAATCGCAACAAGTTTTAAATAGGAAAAATATTGAAACTCTTTGGTTATTTTTTAACGCAATGCTAATGGTCTAATCAGATTTAATAGATTATGCTAAGCTATGCTAAAAGTGGTACCCCCAGACCCGGAGATCAGCTGGATGGATTCCAAAACAGTAAAAATCAAATCTTTAACTCCAGGGGAGCTGGAAGATGAGCACATTTTCAATAAAAAGTGGAGTGTCCCTTTAAGGATTCTTATCATAAAAAAATGTATAATTTTGACCCATATTTACCCATGCGACCTACGACTGGTTTTGTGGTCCAGGGCAGAGGTGTATACTACTTAAGAATTTTAGTTACATTTTCCAAGCATCTGTGCTTTATCAGAGTGTTTGTCTTGGGGAAAAACGAACTTTGCAAATGAAAAAAATGTTCATTACAATCTAAAGCATAGAATCATACTGTGTATTTGTATATATTGCATATTGAAATTGATTTAATACCTAATTACATAAAAATTGTGTACTTTTACTTTCTAAAAGTAAAAAAAAAATACTAGATGTTTAATATACTTAAAATATTAAATATAAACCAAAAACGTGAAATTATGAAATGTATTTTAGTAAAAATTACGATAATATGCTTTAGAATGCATGTTTTCCAAAAAAAACCCACAAATAAAATATGAATACATGAAAATGTACTTATATGTAGAACGTAAAAGTAGTATACACCTCTGGTCCAGGGTCACATATTCCATTTACATTAATCATTTTGTTCAGACTTTTTTATTTATAATGATTTACAGCGTACTCATTTGATACATTTATTTTTCATTGTGTGTTTCCCTGGATCAAACCCATGACTTTTGTGTTGCTAACGCAATGCTTTACTGAGCCAGATGAACATGTCCCTTCCAGAATAAATGCCTACTGTATATATACTTTTCATAAACCACCAGAGTTTCTAGAGTTTTTTTTAAATAGCTGGCAAATCAAATCTGACAGCATTTGCTACAAAAGCTTTTATAAAAGAATGTATGCCCATGTATGGGGAAACTTCAGGTGCATGCTGGCTAGCACATTCGGTACAATAGACGTTATCGACTGCTCAGTACTGTGAGTTTAAAATATGCTGAACAAAGGCACACAGATAGCTGTAGGCCTATCCTTTAGCTCATGTTCAAACTGACAATAACACGTATCTTCAGACAGGTTGTTGTTTGCGCTTTAGACATCCCTCAGGTACTGTACACCTCCTTGTTTAGCTTAGCCATGAGCCTTTACTCTAAGATGCGGTGAGCCTTTCACTTTCTGCTGTATTACATTTACTGATAAAATCAGACGCTCATTTACTAAGCCTGTAAAGGTGTCGAGCTCAAGGGATTTGAGGCTCTGTTACGCTGTCGATCACAGAGAGAAGGCTCAAAACAGTGAACTGACCCGAGTTAAACTTTTTGTAATGATTAAATGTGACATTAATGGCTGATCTGAGACCAGTTATGTCTTTCCTTCACGAGCTAACCTAATAGATATTGTTATGCGCCCATGTATGTGTTTGGTTTCAGTATATTATACAGTTTCTGACAAACATTACTTAATTATTCATTTTTACACCAATTCGTAGTGTAGTTATAAAGTACTTTATGTTTAGTCAGTATTCACTATGTCATATTTGTTAACTTTGACTGGAATGGCATATAATTTTATTTAAAAACAACATTTTGCTTTGAAAGGGAAAATAAATAACTAGGTTTTTCATAATATCGTGCTTATGTTGTAGACAGGGCAGTAACCACAATAGACATTGAGTGGGATATGTCCCCCCCAAAATCACAAACAGCCAAATTCAACAATAGTATATCTGTCTGGGGACTCCAAGACAGGGGCGTAACAGAAGGGGGGGTTGTCCAAATCACACTGAATCATTCAAGATGTCAAAACATCTTGATGTTGATTGAGATGGACGCTCGTATAGACTCAGCAGTACGAATATTTTCTACACTATTGGAGATAACAGTTTAAAAATTAGTGTGTAGTGTGTAAGTGATTTTCATATCATATTAACACATATTGGTATTGTTTCTGAAGTTGATAATCTATAAAAAATTTGAAATGTGATTTAATCTTACGAATAATAAATGATGCTCTACATACTGTACATCCCAAGGAAATCTGGCAAATGATGAATTAATGGACAACACTGAATAAAACTGTATTGTGTATTGTAAGTCGTGCTCTTATTTAAAAAAAAATGTCCACAGTGTTCTTATGCATGCTTTACTTTGTGTGCTCGACTTCATGCTGTGTTTTTCCCAGAAGGGATACAGCAAACGCCTAAATTTTGTCAGATGTTAGGTTTAGGGTTAGGTTTAATGGTAGGATTAGGATGAAAACAGTGCTTCTGGCTTGATGGAATCCAATACGGTCTAAATCCTGTGAGATGTTGGGTTTAGGGTTAGGTTTGGGGTAGAATAAGGATAAAAACAGTGCTCATCTGGCAAGATTTCACAACATTTGGTGCCGTTTGCTGTGTTGTTTTGACGTCTCCTGTGGTTCTATGTGATTTGGACAATGTCAAGTGACGCCCCTACTTTAAGTTATGCCCTGTCTTGTTACTCCCCTGTCTTGCAGTCCGCAGACAGACCCATCTCCAATTCACCCTTATGTTTAGGATGTGGTTACGGCCTTGGTTGTGGATACATCTTGTGCATCTCATATATTGTTTAACTAGTGGAGCATTGCGTAGTTGTGGGTTCGATCCAGTGTACACACACACTTACTGTATAACATGTATAGTTTGAATGCACTTTAAGTCGCTTTGGATTAAAGTGTCTGCCAAATGCATAAATGTAAAATGTAGAAAAATGAACATTTAAAGTTTGTTTCTAGTCCTTACCATTCTTGGACAATTACACCAAACGTGACAGAAGTGCAAACGTTACAACTTACTCCATAGGTGGGGTTAATTATAACAGGCAGGGGGTTAGTTGTAACACTTGCTAAAAATTAAGTTTGCAGGCAAATTTTTCAATACTATTTTGTATATACTTGTTTATATAAATGTCTATAATAGACAGGTATCCACACTGTATTCATTCATCCAGCCCTTTTCTAACAATAGTTCAATTATAAATGGATACAAATGTCTAAATATGTGAGAAAACGCAGCACAATTATGACAAAACATTTTTTTTTTATATTTGACCCAGTCTGTAATAACCATACTACAGTTTCAAAATCAAATTCTGAGATAATGAGCATCAAAGTCTGATTTAGCCATTCATTTCATTATGATTTGAATCTTTGATGTGACCTTATTCAATCAATATTAAAGATATGAACCAAAATAAATTTGACAAACAATTTTTTTTATAAGACAGGCATATTTATTTTGTTGGCAGCCAGCAATCATTTGTGTGTCCTCTATTTGGTTATTCACTCACTGTTACACTATCCACAACTTCACGAGAGCGTGAGGGTTTACGTTGTTCGTGAGGCATGCTTGTAGCCGAAAGTTCGACCAGATGCGTGTTGTTTTAGTCACACAGAGGATAAGGAGTGTCCACAGAGAGCATGACGCCCTCCTCTCCCGGATCTGGGCCAGGCTGTCTCTGTACCACTCCTCCCTTCAGCTGATGCAGTGTGGAAAAGTGTTGTCGTTTAGCGACCCGGTCTGCATTCCAGCCCAATTACATCCAGTCCCAGCTGACTTCCATTAAACCCGATCATAGCCCCAAAGCGAGGGGAGGGGTGCGTTTAGGGTGCTGTGTGATGTGTGAGTTTGCGTATGGTGGTGACAGATTCACTAGCTGTATGATCTTAAAACAACCATGAGAGAAACTTTAAAGACACATTTACAGTTTTTTGGACACCTGTTTAAAAAAAATCTATATTGTGTAATGAGCTTGTGATGTCATAACTTTTTAGCAACATGAGACAGTATGAGATCAGAATGAATCTTATAGTGAACTTGAAACATGAGCACTCCACAGTAGTCAAATCGTTAATTTGATAAGGGGGTGTGTCCAATGTGGCATGTTGGGGAAATGCACGTGTTATTCCTGGTAAGGGGCGGAGTCTCACAATACCAATATAAGCTTCCCAGTCTGGTGAGAAAGAGACTGGTTGCTTGACTTTCCCATAACCTTAAAATCTATCGTACTGAACAAACTGCACTTTTCATATTTAAAGGAATATTCAATTTTCTTAAAAGAAAAATCTAGATAATTTACTCACCACCATGTCATCCAAAATGTTGATGTCTTTTTTTTGTTCAGTCCAGAAGAAATTATGTTTTTTGAGGAAAACATTGCAGGATTTTTCTCATTTTAATGGACTTTAATAGAGCCCAACATTTAATACTTAACTCAACACTTAACAGTTTTTTTCAACGGCGTTTCAAAGGACTATAAACAATCCCAAACTAGGCATAAGGGTCTTATCTAGCAATATGATTGTCATTTTTGACAAGAAAAATAAAAAATATGATTTTTAAACCACAACTTTTCGTCTAGGTCATAAACGTAAATGCGTAGTGACGTAGAAAGGTCACATGTTACATATATAAAACGCACATTTGCGGACCATTGTAAACAATAAACTGACACAAAGACATTAATTAGTATCAGTTGACATACAACAACTTAGGAACGGTACTCTTTCAACACACTTGTAATCACTGGGGCGGAGTTTTGCTTTCGTCCTCTGTGACCTCTTGACGTCATGACGTATTGCGTGGGGTCACACTGACGCATCACGACCGGATATACACGAAAAGTTGTGGTTTAAAATAGCATATTTTTTATTTTTCTTGTCAAAAATGACAATCGTTTTGCTAGATAAGACCCTTATGCCTCGTTTGGGATCGTTTATAGTCTTTTGAAACTCCGTTGCAAAAAAACTGTTAGTGTTGAGTTAAGTGTTAAGTGTTGGTGTCCATTAAAGTCCATTAAAATGAGAAAAATCCTGCAATGTTTTCCTCAAAAAACATAATTTCTTCTCGACTGAACAAAGAAAGACATCAACATTTTGGATGACATGGTGGTGAGTAAATTATCTGGATTTTTCTTTTAAGAAAATGGACTATTCCTTTAAAAGTAAGCAGTGGCGGCTGGTGACTGCTCATCCGAGGGGCTCAAATTCAAAGTGTCGTGTGTTGCTCGTGTTTTCAAAATATGTGTTTGTTGAGACATGTGAACCATGTACATCACGTGTCTTGTCAAAATAAGTGCCTGCTGCACAAGCGTCAAAACCAAACGTCTCTTTTATCATAAACCCTTTAAACGCATCTGCAGCAGGCACTTATTTTGACAAGACACGTGATGCACATAGGATCACTCAACGCACACATTTTGAAATCACGAACCACACACATGAAGGGCTACATACCTGTTGTGACAAACTTTGCATCAAGCGCCCTCGAAAAATAATTCACCGGCCGCCACTAAACGTAAGGGGACTGTAAATAAAAACATCTCATTCTAAGGTAATAAACAGTTCATTATATAAGGCTTTATACAGCACCGAAAACAAAGTTATGTATATTATATTGCATTTCTGTCAATAGATCCTCCTTAAATGTACACATTGCACCTTTGTGCATTTTTAGGTTTTTCTCAGAATCGTATTTAGTATGTGTATTAAGTTGTTTTTCTTGTGGGAGCCGTTGGCTGGTCGTCTCAATAGAGGTGATTTCTGGTTTTACTGCCCTTTTGGGTCCGCTAGGTTCCCATTATGTTGGCAAAGCCTGGCCCACACACACAGACAGACACACACAATCCTCTCCGGTTTACCCACAGTGCCTCTGCACACTTTGATCGTATGAAACTGGGAAAATAGAAAAACCTCAATAGCACAATTCCAAAATATAATCCGTTCTGTAAGAAAAGCAATGATTCGCTTAGGAAATCCTTTCATTTAGATCTCCTAAACAAGCGTCACTTTTTTTGCCAGTGTCCTGGTAATACATCAAATAAACTGCCTCCCAGGGTCTCGTTTTTTAAATGTTCCCACATCTGTTCGCCAAGATGCTGCTGCTAAAGCCGCTTTCTGATGCGGTCCCTCACCCAGAGCTGTCAAAATGATTTCTGCTGCTTCTCTCTCTCTCTGCTCTCTCTCTTTCTCTCTCTCTTTGTATTTATCTTGGAACATTTAAGGCATATTTTTAATGCCAAGCATTATCCGTGACTGCGGTTTAGTTTTGGGTCAAACATAGACGTGTATGTTACACAAAACCAATTCTTGCTAATAGTGGATAAAAAAACACCAAACCTCATCCAGATCTATACTGCTATCCTGTTGTTACCATTTTATATTAGGGCTTTGGCTCTTTTAATGGGATAGTTCACCCAAAAATGAAAAACAAGATACTATGGAAGTCAATGGTGCTACAAACATTCTTTAAAATATCTTCCCAGAACAAAGAAATTTATACAGGTTTGGATCAACTTGAGGTTGACTAAATGATGACAGAATTTACTTTACATTTACACTCACCTAAAGGATTATTGGGACAACAGTTCAATTTCTCATTAATGCTATTATCTAATCAACCAATCACATGGCAGTTGCTTCAATGCATTTAGGGGTGTGGTCCTGGGCAAGACAATCTCCTGAACTCCAAACTAACTGTCAGAATGGGAAAGAAAGGTGATTTAAGCAATTTTGAGCGTGGCATGATTGTTATTGCCAGACGGGCCGGTCTGAGTATTTCGCAATCTGCTCAGTTACTGGGATTTTCACGCACAACCATTTCTAGGGTTTACAAAGAATGGTGTGAAAACGGAAAAACATCCAGTATGCAGCAGTCCTGTGGGCGAAAATGCTTTGTTGATGCTAGAGGTCAGAGGAGAATGGGCCGACTGATTCAAGCTAATAGAAGAGCAACTTTAACTGAAATAGCCACTCGTTACAACCGAGGTATGCAGCAAACCATTTGTGAAGCCACAACACGCACAACCTTGAGGGGGATGGGCTACAACAGCAGAAGACTCCACCGGGTACCACTCATCTCCACTACAAATAGGAAAAAGAGGCTACAATTTGCACAGCTCACCAAAATTGGACAGTTACAGACTGGAAAAATGTTGCCTGGTCTGACGAGGCTCAATTTCTGTTGAGACATTCAGATGGTAGAGTCAGAATTTGGCGTAAACAGAATGAGAACATGGATACATCATGCCTTGTTACCACTGTGGTGGTGGTGTAATGGTGTGGGGGATGTTTTCTTGGCACACTTTAGGCCCCTTAGTGCCAATTGGGCATCGTTTAAATGCCACGGTCTATCTGACCATTGTTTCTGACCATGTCCATCCCTTTATGACCACCATGTACCCATCCTCTGATGGCTACTTCCAGCAGGATAATGCACCATGTCACAAAGCTCTTATCATTTCAAATTGGTTTCTTGAACGTGACAATGAGTTTACTGTACTAAAATGGCCCCCACAGTCACCAGATCTCAACCCAATAGAGCATCTTTGGGATGTGGTGGAACGGGAGCTTCGTGCCCTGGATGTCCACAAATCTTCATCAACTGCAAGATGCTATCCTATCAATATGGGCCAACATTTCTAAAGAATACTTCCAGCACCTTGTTGAATCAATGCCACATAGAATTAAGGCAGTTCTGAAGGCGAAAGGGGGTCCAACACAGTATTAGTATGGTGTTCCTAATAATCCTTTAGGTGAGTGTACATTTGTGATAATGGCCCAATAAGCCAAAAGCTCACCAATGTATTTCATGTAAACACTGTTTCTTGGCTTATTCAATCTGATAATTTACATTTGTTCAAATCGTGAGGGACAAATCCATACATTTTATCAGCTGGGAACAAAACCAATGACCTTTGTGCTGCTAACGCAATGCTTTAGCAGTTGTGCTACAGGAAAACACTTGCCCTTTTCTATTTGTTTGTCTGTGATGAGCTGAATTTTAATCATTATCAGTATATTGCTGTGCATATAAATATATTATTGACTCACAAAGATTGTAAATGATACGTACTGTACTCAGCTTAAAATACACAAAATATCTGATGTGATATCTCTATTTCTCGCGTCTGACAATCCCTTCTCCTCGTTTCTGTTTTGCACATTTTGTTTTGTTTTCTCAAGATTGAGGTCTCTGAGATTGATTCAAGCTTTGCTGGCAGCCTATGTTTGTTGCTACCCATAATTCACTGCTCTACCCCATGACTGACAGCACTGCTCTGGATTGGCCGCTACAGCTTTGTGATGGATTATTCTGGAATCAAATGTATTACTATAAACACACAACCATTTGAAGTGTTCACCAATTTTTGTGAACAGGTTAAACACAAAAATGTACACAAAACGTCTCGGTTACGTATGTAACCCTCGTTCCCTGAAGGAAGGGAACGGAGACGTCACGTCGTGACCGACGAATTGGGAACCGCTCCGCGGGTGACCTATCTACTTCGAGAAACTATAAAAACGCCAATGAACTTGGCATGCAGGTATTTGCATAATGCCGGCGCCGCCCCGCCAGGTGCGTATATAAGCCGCAGGTGCACAATACCAAATTAGCTATATTATTGCTGAGAAGCCGAGCAACAGTGCCCGGCCTAAAAAACAGCAATGGAACAGCAAACTGTGGCGACGGGACGTGACGTCTCCGTTCCCTTCCTTCAGGGAACGAGGGTTACATACGTAACCGAGACGTTCCCTTTCAGTCGGTCACTACGACGTCACGTCGTGACCGACGAATTGGGAATCCCTACCAAAACGCCACTGCAGCTGAACCCTTCCAGTGTCTGTAAAAGCCCTCCGCCCTCCACGTAAGGGGCGGAACCTAAGGCGAAATGCAGAAGGCCGGTCACTACCTGTTCCTTAACCCACGATAGTGAAGCAGCGAACTGGGGAAGCGTCTAAACTGAGCGGAGCTAGAACACTGCGGAAGCCATCCCCTAAGAAGGTTAAATGGATGACATAAAATATGAAACAACCGATAGGTTGCTCATAAAAAGTCTCTGAACAAAACATAGTATGCAGAGAGATGCAGAGCAGGCTCTGCTAAGGAAAACGTGGAGGATTAGTACCCCACGGAGTATACACACAAATGAACCCCACGTAGGGGACAAATGTGGACGCCTAGCCTACACAGGTTTACAGAGAATACATCAGTGATAGGTTGACAGCGGATGCTCCGCAACACCAGCTATCAGGGCGGTGGAGGAGAGGCAAAAACAATTTTTTAGACGTTTTTGCCCCGATGGCCTTCCATATTGGTGCAGATGTGCAGCACCAAAATAGAGGCTCCAAGCCGACACACGAGCCGACCCTCGGCATTCTTAACTAGTTCGTAGAAAGAACCCGAGTGGAAACCGGTTCGACACGAACACTATAGAATCTTGTGAACGTATTAGGTGTCGCCCAGCCTGCAGCTCTACAAATATCTGTTAGCGAGGAACCGCGAGCCAGTGCCCAAGATGATGCCACACTGCGTGTAGAGTGGGCACGTAAATTAAACGGACAAGGCACATTCTGCTTTTGATATGCAAGGGCTATAGTATCCACAATCCAATGGGACATCCTCTGCTTGGTGACAGCTTTTCCTTTCTGCTGACCACCGTAACAAACAAAGAGCTGATCTGAGGTCCTAAAGCTTTGCGTCCTGTCTATATACACACGTAGTGCACGAACAGGGCATAACAAAGCCATGGCTGGGTCTGCCTCCTCCAAAGGCAGCGCTTGGAGGTTCACCACTTGATCTCTGAAAGGAGTGGTGGGAACTTTGGGCACAAAGCCGGGCCGGGGTCTCAGTGTTACGCTGGATGCAGCCGGCCCGAACTGAAGGCACGATACGTCGACCGAAAATGCATGAATATCCCCTATCCTCTTAACAGAAGCCAAAGCAAGGAGAGTTAATGTTTTCATAGTAAGAAATTTAACACTCACACTATGCAGAGGCTCAAATGGGGCTTCCTGGAGTGATTTCAGCACCAAGGACAGGTCCCACGGAGGAATAGAGGGAGGACGCGAAGGATTCAGTCTTCGAGCGCCTCTGAGAAATCTAATGACCAGGTCGTGCTGACCCACTGTTCTACCGTTTACGGGTGAATGGTGAGCTGATATCGCAGCGATATCGACTTTAATAGTGGATGGTGACAGCCTATTCTCCAAACGGCGCTGGAGATATAAAAGCACAACACTAATCGGGCATTCTCGGGGGTTTTCACTTTGGGAAGAACACCAGTCGACAAACAGGTTCCATTTAAGCGCGTAAGCCTGTCTCGTAGACGGCGCTCGCGCTGCAGCAATAGTGTTAGATACCTCTTGCGGTAAATCACTCAAATCCTCCGTGCCCCGTCCAGAGACCACACATGGAGGTTCCACAGGTCGGGGCGCGGGTGCCATAATGTGCCCTCTTGTTGAGAAAGAAGGTCCTTCCTCAGGGGAATCTTCCAAGGAGGGGCTGTCGCGAGGAGAGAGAGTTCTGGAAACCAACTCCTGGTTGTCCAATACGGTGCCACCAACAGCACGCTCTCCTCGTCCTCCCGGATTTTGCATAGGGTTTGCGCAATGAGGCTCACCGGAGGGAACGCGTATTTGCGCATGTTTCGCGGCCAGCTGTGTGCCAATGCATCCACGCCGAGCGAGTCGTCGGCTAGTGAATAGAACAGGCGACAATGGGTCGTCTCTGGGGAAGCAAACAGATCTATCTGCGCTTTGCCGAAACGTCTCCAAATCTGCTGAACCGCAATGGGGTGGAGTCGCCATTCGCCGGGACGCGCAGCCCGAGAGAGCGCATCCGCCTCTACATTGAGCGTGCCCGGGATGTGAATGGCACGAAGAGACCTCAAATTCTTCTGACTCCAAGTGAGGAGATGACGGGCGAGATGCGACAGGTGACGCGAGCGTAAACCGCCTTGACGATTGATGTACGCCACGGTCGCAGTGTTGTCTGTGCGAACTAATACATCTTTGCCCTGTAACTCGTTGCTGAAACGGACGAGCGCAAGATATACAGCCCACATTTCTCGGCAATTTATGTGCCAATGCAGCTGGGGTGCCGTCCAGACCCCCGAAGCCGCAAGCCCATCGTACGTGGCCCCCCACCCCGTGTCCGAAGCATCTGTGCATACTATTGCATGCCTGGAGACCTGTCTCAGAGGCACACCGGCTCGGAGAAACGCACGGTCTGACCACGGAGTGAAAGTGCGACGACACGCAGGTGTAATGATAACACGGTGAATGCCGCGCAGCCACGCTCTCCTCGGGACTCGATCGTGAAGCCAATGCTGAAGCGGTCGCATATGGAGCAGTCCGAGCGGAGTTACAGCTGCGGCTGCTGCCATATGCCCCAAAAGCTTCTGAAATTGTTTCAGCGGGACCGCGCTCTTGCTCTTGAATGTATTCAGGCAAGTCAGAATCGACTGTACACGCGCTTCTGTTAGACGAGCTGTCAAATCGATCGAGTCCAGTTCCATACCGAGAAAAGAGATTCTCTGCACGGGGCAAAGCTTGCTCTTTTCCCAGTTGACCCGAAGACCCAAACGAGCGAGGTGTTTCAGAGTTAAATCTCTGTGATCGCACAGCGTCTGACGTGTTTGAGCTATTATGAGCCAATCGTCTAAATACGCGAGAATGCGCACACCTTTCTCTCTCAGGGGTTTTAAAGCCCCCTCCACTACTTTGGTGAATACACGGGGAGACAGAGAGAGCCCGAATGGGAGGACTTTGTACTGGTATGCTCGCCCCTCGAACGCAAAGCGGAGAAACGGCCTGTGCCGGGGGAGAATCGATACGTGGAAGTACGCGTCCTTCAGGTCGATGGATGCGAACCAATCGTTTGGACGAATGCATGGAAATATGCGCTTGGGCGTCAGCATCTTGAACGGCATTCTGTGAAGTGCACGGTTCAGCGAACGCAGGTCCAGGATCGGTCGCAAGCCGCCGCTTTTCTTGGGTACAATAAAGTAAGGGCTGTAAAACCCCGACCTCATCTCGGCTGGAGGGACCGGCTCGATCGCGTCCTTCGCCAGTAGGACAGCGATCTCCGCACGGAGGACGTGCGCATCGGCAGCTCTCACCGCAGTGAAACGAACGCCGGAGAATTTGGGGGGACGCCGGGCAAATTGGATCGCGTAGCCGAGACGAATCGTGCGTAAAAGCCAACGCGACGGGCTGGGAAGCTGTTCCCACGCCCCCAGACACCGTGCGAGAGGGACTAAAGGCACGATCGGTGTACCCGCGGCGGGCGCAACGGAGGTGATCGCCGGTGTGTGCGTATTGGCCGCACCGACAGCAGTGTTGTGCATGATAACACTCACCTGAGTCCGCTGCTGGGTGGGTGAGTAAGGGAGGCTCTGCTGAAGACACCTCACGCCACTCGATGCACCCTCTGGCGAAGGGGGAGGAAGACGATGGGTTATGAGCCCGTGATTGCCTTCTTTCCCCTGAGAAGTCAGAGAGCGCGATGGGGTTATGAGCCCGTGCGTTGCTCTCGTACTCCTCTGATGAGTCGGAGAACGAGGGGGGGTTATGAGCCCGCTCGTGTCTCCGGCGCTCATCTGAAGACCTAGAGATGGAAGTGGAATTCGCTCTTTTTGTGGAATTGTGGGTGCCGACTGAAAAGTCGGCGGAACAGAAAATTGAAACAAAGGATTCCCCAACCGGCCCTCCTCCGGTGGGGGGAGTGGTGCTTTCACCATCTCCCGAAGAGCGATCCCCTCCATCTCTAGGTCGCCCGTCTCAGGGCCGCTTCGATTTTCTTTTTCCACCCTTTGAAGCGGGCTGAGCGGGCGGGGCGGGCTGCTGACGACCGGTTCCTCGCTTCTTAGAAGAGCCCCGGGGAGGAACGGAGGCGGCCGCCGCAGGACGCCCTCGGCGAGGAGCAGGCTGAGGTGCCGACGTGGACGGGGCAGGCGCAGGACGCTTCCGACGTGGCATGATCTGAGCGATGGCCTCAGTCTGCTTCTTGGCCGCGGAGAATTGCTGGGCAAACTCCTCGACCGTCTCGCCGAACAGGCCGGTCTGGGAAACCGGAGCATTCAGGAGCCGGGTCTTATCAGCATCCTTCATGTCCGCCAGACACAGCCAGAGATGGCGTTCCTGGACTACCAGGGTAGACATCGCACGCCCGACGGCGCGTGCGGTGACCTTGGTCGCACGGAGCGCCAGATCCGTAGCCGCACGCAGTTCAGAGAACTCCGCCGAGTCGTGACCTCCCGCGTGCAGGTCCCTCAGAGCCTTAGCCTGGTGGACCTGCAGCAATGCCATGGCATGCAGGGCAGAGGCTGCCTCCCCACAAGCCTTGTAAGCAGCACCGGACAGCGCCGAAGACTGCTTACAGGCCCGTGAGGGGAGAGTAGGCTGGTCCCGCCAGGAGGAAGCGACACCGGCCGGACACAACTGCATCGCGACCGGCCGCTCCACTGACGGGATACCAGTGTACCCCTTGGCATCTCCACCCTCGAGAGAGGTGAGGGGTGAAGGCTGAAACGGTCGGTTCCGGGCGGAAAACGGGGTTTTCCACGACCGCGTCAGCTCTTCATGCACCTCGGGGAAGAAAGGCACCGGGGGCGAGGACTGAGAAGCCCTGGCACCCCCGAAGAACCAATCATCGAGGCGGGACGGTTCAGGTGGGGGAGGTTTAGTCCACTCCAAGCCGACCGCCTCCGCCGCCCGGGCGAGCATGGCTGCCATCTCGGGGTCGAACGCAGAAGCCGCAACCTGGCCCGAAGGCGGGAGCGGATCCGGATCGACGTCCGAGGCTGACAACCCCCCTTCCGATGTTACGGTGGACATCGCGTCGGGTGGAGGCTCGACAGAGCGCGAGGACACCGTAGAACACGGGCCGCTCGTCTCCATCGGGACCTCCGCTGGCAACGGATCAGGGCGCTGAGAGCTGCTGGACGAACCAGCAGACCGACCCAGCACCGTTATACGGAGATCATCCTTCGCAAGTCTGGTAGCTGCGCTCTTAGCAGCACCAGACTTGGAAGGCGGGCGCCGTTCCCGGAGAAACGACACCCGTCTCCGCAAATCCGCCATAGTCATGCCCTCACAGATGGAGCATGAACTATCACGCAACGCTGCCTCTGCGTGCTGGAGCCCCAGACACGAAAGACAACGCTGGTGGCCATCCCGGGGGGCGATGAACACACCGCATCCAGAAACCGAACACGGACGGAAATCCATCTTTAAAAAGACGACCCCGACCGTGACACGAATGAGTGGCTGTCTTTAAAAAGACACAAAGCTCAAACGTGCTGCTCTTTTAGGGAAATCACTCTTTTTGTGCGAGCTGGTGAAACACACAGGGAGAGGCAACGCACTCACTCGAACTCAAGTCCTAAATTAAAGAGACAGAGAGAGAGAGAGAAAGGGTGGAGAAAAAACACTGCGAGCCTCCGCTGAGGTGTCTTTGCCCAACCAACTTCAGCAAGCTGAGATCTTATTTTCTTCCCTTCCAGAACAGGATCTACGAAGATCAGATAGAAAGCTTCTCGAGAGCAGATGTCTGCCGGCTTCGAAGCAATAAAAGCTAATTTGGTATTGTGCACCTGCGGCTTATATACGCACCTGGCGGGGCGGCGCCGGCATTATGCAAATACCTGCATGCCAAGTTCATTGGCGTTTTTATAGTTTCTCGAAGTAGATAGGTCACCCGCGGAGCGGTTCCCAATTCGTCGGTCACGACGTGACGTCGTAGTGACCGACTGAAAGGGAACCCCATCTTTTCCATACAGGCTTTACTTAATTACATGCACAGATTCGCTTATATTACGCACAAACACGCACAGCTAGTCACACAAACAACAAATGCAGCCCCTCTGGTTGGGTCTCTTTAACAAGGTAATGCATCATAAATTCATTTGGCTCCCGGTAAACATTGTTGAAAAATGAGAGTGATGGATGTATGCCACAGGGAGGAGTGCCACATGCTCCTGCAGTGTGCACGGATATGTGAGGGAGAGAGAGAGAGAGAGAGAGAGACTGTGACTTACTACAGTATATAAATGGTCGTGGGTGATTGTATAGACATTGAGTCGTACACATGTTTTCAGGTCATGGGCTGCTAATCTTTATGGTGGTCATTTAGCTGTAGAGGGACCTTCAAGAGAGATGGAACAGGAAAGGAAAAGCCAGCAGGAGCGAGCGGTGAGCAGCGGGACGGAAAGAGCGTGAGCGTGAGAGCTGCGTTTTCCATTCAGCTGCATCTGCATTGCAGACACTGTCTTTGCATCTTTGCACTTTTAAGGCCTCAACCAATAACTCAAGTTAAATTTTGACTAGAATTTAATTTAATTCAAGTTCTTTTTTGTTTAACCAAAAAATATGATCTCTCTTTAAATCTTTTTTACAGTTGCTTCATCTGCACACAATAAGGCTTAACAGAAAATGCTCAGAAATTTGGTTTTATGAATAATAATGATAAAAATAAGTAATGCAAACAATATGTGCCCACACACCTTCTGTGCATGGCTCCTAAATATTACGTTTTGCATATAGATTAATCTCATAAATATAGGAGGCATTTCGGTGAGCTGCAGTAATTGATCTGCTTGCAAAGTGGCATTCAGTTTTGCATTTATCCATACATTTCTTTCTGCTTGAAACATTGTTAGTGCATTATTTATATTTTGCAATGTTATTTTAATTAAACTCGTTCAGTTAAATTTCCCAGGATAAAATGTACACCTTGAATGCACTGTAAATCGTGTCTGCTGAATAAATATATGTAAATTTCTGTCTTGCTTTCATTATATTTATATAATCATAATTCTAAAGAATAATTTAATCACAAAACATTTTTATCAGAAACAAAATGCCTGCAGTATTGATCAGTATGGGGGCATTTTGAAACATTAGCCAATTCAAAATCCACTCTTGCCCCTTTTCTGGATAAAAACTCCTAATTTCCACTCACGATTGCAATTATTGCTGCCCATTTATTCTCCTTCCTCTTAAAACGAGGAGCGGCGGTCCTGATGCGGTGATTAACTCGAAATTGCAACAGCTGTTGATGGCAACTCCAATTAAGACTCCAGGCATCAATTTAGTAGCAATCTATGGCATTAGTAAGGTTTCATTTTTCCAGCCCTGTTAGCCACCTAATGCTGACAGAAGCCTGTCACTCAATTCAACCAATTCATGTGATTGGTCAAAGAATAAGAGTACAGAGAGCAGACTGCAACTGGGTGCCTGTAGTTCGGCATGCTGCTATATGTGGTGCGCACTTTCGTCTACAAGTCACTATGAGATTTTTTATAGAAACTTTTGTTATTTCCACAACATTTTTAAATTGATTAAAGACTATAGTTAAAAATGCATTGTTGGTTAGGTAAAATAGTTTTAAATGAACCTATGCTGTACTTCATCCCAAAATGCTGGGTTGTTATGGACATGTTGGAAATTTTCTCTGGACATGTGGATATTTTCACGCATTTGGGTTTATGCATGTTCATGTGGCTAAATGGGTAGATGATTGTGTTTGTACAGCAAGGGTCATGGTTTCGATCCAAGGAAACACAGGAAGTCGTTTTGGAAAAGTGTGCCGAATGCGTAAATGTGTAAATATTTGATCTATGCGTCATTGAAATAACACATTTTGTAATACAGTACATAATATTATAAATTCGATATTATGTGAACTTTAAAGAAATATGACACTTAAATCAGTTAAGCAGTTTCAACGTAGTTTCAAAGGACTCTAAACGATCCCAAACGAGGCATAAGGGTCTCATCTAAATGATTGTCATTTTTGGCAAGAAAAATAAGAATTATGTGCTTTTAAACCACAACTTCTCGTCTTCCTCTGGACCTGTGACGCGCCAGGCCGACCTCACGTAATTGTGTAATGCCGTGGAAAGGTCACGTGTTACATATATGAAACGCACATTTGCGGACCATTTTAAACAATAAACTGACACAAAGACATTAATTAGTATCATTCCACATACAACAACGTCGGAACGGTCCTCTTTCTCCACACTTGTAAACACTGGGGCGGAGTTTCTCATTCGTCATCCGTGACCTCTTGATGTGATGACGTATTGCGTGAGGTCACACTGGCGCGTCACAGGACCGGAGATAGACGAGAAGTTGTGATTTAAAAGGGATTTTTTTTCTTGTTAAAAATGACAATCGTTTCGCTAGATAAGACCCTTATGCCTTGTTTGGGATCAATTAGAGTCCTTTGAAACGGCAACTTTATACTGCAATAAAACTGTTACGTGTTGGGGTCCATTAAAGTCCATTAAAACGAGAAAAATCCTAGAATGTTTTCCTCAAAAAACACAATTTCTTCTAAACTGAACAAAGAAGGATATCAACATTTTGGATGACATGGCGGTGAGTAAATATCTGGATTTTTTTTTTTTCAATTTAATAATCCTTTAACTGACACTGTCCATAAAGATTACTGACATGAAGCATTTGAACGGGACTAAAATCACTGAGAAGCTCTGATAAAATTGCTTTACCCCACCTCCCTATGTAAAACTATAATCACGTCTGAATAGTACTTTAGTTTAGGAAGTTCAGGTGCCGTTTCATGCTTTATGTACCATTACAGTATAGTAGCTTGACACCTTCGACTACAATGCACTTTTGTAATCCTTTACAGTCCAAAACAGTTTTTTTTGTCCATCTGAACCTTTTATTCCTCTTTGCCAGTGCTTCTCTTCTAGTGTAGCTTTATCTTTATAAACTTTAAAAAGGCCAAAAACCCAATATCCTTACTGTTACAAATGATATTGGGGTTTGGTTTGCTCGGTTCAATTAAGCTGCCAGAGATGAAAAACTGTAATGTAATGTCTTGTTGAATAGCAAGGCCAACCAATACTATCACTCTCTCCTGTTCAAATCCCATTTCTTTTTCTTTCTAAAAACAGTAGCACGTACTTCAGTGTGAAACAGCTTAAGTTTTAAGCTGTTTAGCTTATCTCTCAAAAGAGCAATACACTGATGAGTTTCTAGAGAAAGATATTTCTTTCCACCAGTGTTTAAACCGAACATGCAATGAAAGTTTCCTCAATAATTCAGCGACTGACAATGTAGTTACCACATTTATGCAAGTTGCATAATCTTCAATTGTGCTGAGATTATGTTAAACTTTTCTTTAGTACTTTATGGCACTTTAGAAGAGGTAGGCAACATTGATGCCTTAGTAGGCTCCTGTATAGCTCAGTGGTAGAGCACTGCATTAGCAGCTCAAAAGCCCATGGGTTTGAACACACATATTGAGATACGGAAAATGTTTAAAACAGCGTTTGTGCTCGTGGATGTGTGTGTGTGTATGACCATCCGCTCTGGTGGCAGCTTTTTCCAGTCAGAGATGAGCGTATGGCTCAAATGTTTGAGAAAGCCTCCCTCACTAATTCTTAAATGACCAGTAGGTGGCGGAATGATAAAAAAGGTGAAGCGTTTACTGTTATGTCATCAGTACAATGGCCCTTACCCAAATGGCACAATCCGGACTTGTGGACTTCCTCAGAGTCCACACTTTGATGACATCATGTAGTGCAGACTTGAGGGACCCTTGACGCAAGTCCACAAGGGTGCACCGGAGTCGTATTTTGGGACAGACTTGAGCATCACGCCGGAAATAGGAAGAGAAGTTGCCCATCATTGTGAATTCCTCCTATCCATCGTCTGATTGCTCTTAAGCAAGGACTTCTGGGTTGGTAAAGTGCGTGAAGCCTGCAGCAGTGCAAGGATGCAAAGGGGGCGCTGATGAGCACACTTCGGAGCGAAAAAATGGCAGATGGGACACCCTACGAACTCGTAGGCTAAGTGAGCATGCACAATTTTAGGCCACAAGACCGAAGTGCGTCATTTGGGACAGGGCCATGATTGCACGGCTGGGCCAATCAGAAAAGAGCTGTTATATAAATCTATATATCTCTAAATATTCTTTTCTATATGCTTCTTGGTGATGTTTTGTTATCATGTTAAGGTGTCTTTCATAACAAGACAGAAGATTTATTACCCGACTATGTTAGTGCCAGAAGCCTCCAGTGTCTCTTTATATGGTCCTACGATGTAATCGAAAGATGATATCGATTTTATCATTCGTCTTTAAACAACCATCATTTTAACATCCTAATGGATCCTCCAGCTTTCTATTCTCACCCAAGCGTCCTGTTGGTCTTCACTGGCAGAGCTCCAACTAGAGCACACCGTCCCTCTGGGCCAATCAGCTGAGCATGGCTGCATTGGCCGGGCTGTTAGTTCTGGCTGTAATGCAGGCGATGGGAATGTGTGTGAGCTTACTGTACCCAGTTTAATCTCTGTCCTCTCTCTGGAATGCTGAAGTATTGCTTCAGTGCCATGGGCCGATCTAAGCATAGCTCTGAAAGCAACATCAGGCCAGGACAAACCTTGAAAACCCCGTGCACAAACATCACCCCGCTCTCCATTTGCACGTGAGACTTCTTGAATTTGCATTTTGTGCAGATAAGGTTTGCCTGTAACGAGACTCGTGGGCACCGAACGGTTTAGATGTTATTAAATATTTACATTGTGTTCATTAAGCATTTAAAAATCTATTTTAAGAGCCATCTGAAAGTCTCTGTCTTTCAGTAGCCGTCACATGGTCTTTTCACAAAGTTCCTGTTTGAAAGAACGAAACAGAGTTCTGACTGTTCTGACGGCTCAAAGGTCCGGGTCAGGCGCAGATTGCTATGACATTCACAGATGCTTTGCTCAAATCCCCATTGCTCAGTTCTGGGAAAGAACTGCAGAAGCAAGAACAGGATGAACTCTGGCTGTTTGTTGCACTGTGTAATACGGAAATCTGCTTTTCTTTAGTTCCTGTGGTGACAATAAAATTGTTTACTTTTTTTGCTCTTTTTTGGATGCTGCAGGCCAATAAACAAACATCTTATGTAAGAACAATATGACTTTTTTTTGACGTGTCTCAGTAAACATTAAGATTATTATCTATTAAGACACTTTTTATCAGGTTTGTAAATAAGATATTTATTTGGTCACAATGAAAAGGATATAAAGGATATACACATAATTTTAAAAGTAATTTAAACCAGTGGTTCTCAAACTGGGGTCCGGGGCCCCCAGGGGGGCCGCGAGATGGTGCCAGGGGGGCCCCAATTTTATGACATTTTATAAAATACATTAATTTATCATGAATTCTGTGTAATTAAACAAAACAAAAAAAGGCTACTAACCAACAGCAATACTTTGTATAACTTAATATGTTTTGTTGAATTAAAATGTTACATTTTAGAACAGTTTTTTGTCATAAATTTTCTTTGGGGGGCCGCGAAGGAATGCACCGTAAACAAGGGGGGCCGCACGCGGAAAAAGTTTGAGAACCACTGATTTAAACATTTGTGTAACTTGAAAACTCTCCTCTATATTATTCTATCAGAGCAATGTCTTCAACGGGACAAGGACCCCTTAGATAAGAGAGTCATGGAGCATGGACCCCCTGATACTAAGAGCCAGATTTACTAACAGCGCAAACCATCATTTTGGCGTTAAATAACGACTGTTGGTATTTACTAAAGACGCGCAGAGGATTATCAGCGCTGAAAAGGTGTAGTTTAGTTATTTTAGCGATTGACCTTATTGCATATGCATTTCTAGTTTCCCTTACAGACGAAATTTATGGGAGGAGAGTATTGAAATGATTCACGAATCGCGATATACTAATGTTTGCACGTGTGATATTACTGGTATTTGCACTATTATTTAAGGCGGGTGCTTGATTTTTGAAAAACACTTTGGAAAAAGTAGTTGGGCCGAGTACCAAAACACACTTGTAGCAAATCATCAGTAAGGGGCGTGTCTACTAACCAACATTGTTGCCTGGGTTGCGTATGTGTTTGGCGGGCCTATCAACAGAAGGTCCAGATTCTATTGAGGTAGGGGCGTGTTGGTTTAGGGGATGTTTAATATCAACATTGGCTTCAGAGATCATGCATCTCGGCTTTAATGCCCAAAAAACATGTCTTAAATCAATTTGTACTTATAAGGCTGCAATTGTTGCTGATAGGAGATGCATCGCATTGATCAGAGAGCGCGCGGTACAAGGCAGAGGATTTTTTAACACGAATGCCAGGAACAATTATTCATATATTATTCAAATATATTGTTTATCGTCTTAGGCACAATCTAAAGCCAAGTAAGGCACAACTATTGACCAATCAGAATCAAGAACTGGAACTAACTGCTTTATAAATAGAAACAAACCATATTCTCACACAGCCATAGGTTAAAGGCGGGGGGCATGATTTTTGAAAAACACTTTGGAAAAACACACTTGTAGCCAATCAGCAGTAAGGTGCGTGTCTACTAACCGACATCGTTGCCTGGTGTTTCGTATGTGTGGGACGGGTCTATCAAAAGAAGCTCCAGATTCTATTGGGGTAAGGGTGTGTTTGTTTAGGTGATTTCAATTATCAACATTGGCTTTCAGAGATCATGCACCCCACCTTTAAGACAGTATATTAGCACTATTATGCATGCTTTTGTTGTACATGCTTAATTTCAGTTGTTAAAGCAGATTTTATTATTATTTTAAGGAATTTGCAGTGTAATACATTTACATTTTACCTTTGAGATGGACAATTTACATGAACTTTCAGTTCATGAATGGCACAAAGACTGTCTATTCTGGTAAGGATAGAGGTTGTGCATAAGTCGTCAATGCAGACGTACTAATAATAATCGATTCTGTTGTAAAAGCAGGTTATTTTATTAAGTGGAGTGCTTCGCAAACGCGTCTTTTTGCCTCTCTGTGTTTTGCTGTGGGTGAAGAACGCACGCATGCTACTTTATAATTCTGAGGTCATTTGCCTTTCACGTGGTCGGGGGTCATTATTGTCATGAGTTTGAGTTGCGCAAGTTTATTTTCTGTAGTAGAACAACATGCAACGAGTCTGCTGCATCTTGGGAAAACTTGTTTGGAAAGCGCTATTAGTCCCAATTTCAATTTGACTATGAACCTTGCACCATCAGTACCACGGCGCACGTTTCATTGATTTTAAATGCGATAGTTTTGTCACAGTTTATAATGCAGACGCTTTACAGCATTAACAAATCTGAACAGTGTTTTTATGATGTAGAGACATGATCAATTGTGACATTGACAGGATATGTATTTTGATATCAGTGGTTGGATTACGTAATTGTATATCATTCATATTCACAAATAGTAGCATCAGGCAAAGAAGACAAAGCATACGCACATACTTTATGAAACAGACTCTCTCTCTCTCTCTCTCTCTCTCTCTCTCTCGTTCTCGCTCTCTCTCTCTGGATTTAATTAGTTTGTGCCCATCATCCATAACCAGTAAAGGTTCCTGGTTTGTGGACTTGAAAGGTAGAATCTGAGGAGAATAATTTGATCAGTTCAGAAGTAGCTCTGTTTATCATCATAGAGGCCAAAGCCACTGAGATTAATCAGCTACTGTTTATCCACACAAGCATAAATGTAATATAACAACCTAAATGCAAGATGTATATAAAGAGTATGCCAACAATTCTACCAGTTCTTGTAATAGTCTATTGATGGTATAGTTACTAATAGTTTTCCATTAAGAGTCTGCAAATCTGCTTATTTATTTTCACAGTTAAAGGCAGGATAGGCAGGAATTATCTAAAAAAACTTTTTTACAAATTTGTTTAAACTGTCTTTATATACCAATACATAAGTAAAATGTAAGTACTCTGAAAAAGAGAGTATAAAAATCGAGTGTCTGTAGACCACTGAGTGTCTGTAGACCACTGTTTTAAACACAGCTCATTTTTCCATTCACTCCACCCCCTCCCTTCTGGGTTTCTTCTAAAGCCACGCCCCCAAAACACATGAACGCGCGACGCTGCCGGCTCTGCTGGGAGCGCGGTGTATGTAGTAACATCATGTCACAATTACATGTAATAAATCACCTTTATCACTATGAATATATACAAATATGATGTCTTTTAGTACTCACTATTAAGCCAGTGTTTTGCATGGAAGAGTTTCCCTGATGAAAGCATTGTTGACTCTGATGAGGACTACACACCGGAAACAATACCGCTACCGCATCGTCGACTCACGGAAAAGCCACGCGATATTAACTCTCGTTTGATTTCTTCGTTTATTCCTTTGTTTGACTTCGCTGAATGCATATGCAGGTACTGTGAGTTCTGAATGCACTTTCTCTGGCATACTTTTGCTCTTCCTAGAGTGCCTCGTGCACGTTCAAATCAATCGGGTGTGCGCATGTGTGGGCAGATCCCATAGCAACAGGGGTGGTGCCATGGTCGCGTGAGAGAGTGATAGTTGCGCAAGCCAATCATTTGTTTCATCCCGAAGTTTTATACTCTTTTTTTGTATTTGTATATAAAGACAGTTTAAACAAATTTGTAAAAAAGTTTTTTGATAATTCCTGTCTATCCTGCCTTTAAGCCCGGACTATAGTTTTTTTTTTTTTTTTTTGCGAATGTACGTGCATGTGCATTGCAACAAAATGCAATGCATCTCCTGTGCTACATACTACATTCTCCTGTATGCGCATTCACAGCCGACACGTGCAGAGTATACACGGTTACAACAATCAAGCGTTGCGCATACAGTACACGCATACTATTTTGATCACGAAATTTGCGTCATGCGTATGCGTAAAAACGGGGCTATACTTCTAGGTTTACATACAAGTGCATTTTATTATGCATTTAGCTCTGTTTCTTCCTTACGTCTGCATAAGTACAGAAAGAGCTGGAGACGTTGGGTCCTCAGGTTGTGATGACAGTCCACAGACATATGTTAATCTAAAGTTTCAAAACAGAAGCATACTTAAGCATACTGATCCATCTGGAAGGTATATATATCACACTCACAGCCCAGCTCTGTTTTTAGATTCGTTCGAGGGCCTGAAGGAAAGGCCGGTGTTTTCATTTCATATTCATAAATCATTCATACATCTCACAACGTCAGTCCTTTAGAAAATCAGCCCCTCGGTTTTATATTGAGATTTGAAATGTATTTTCTCATCCACATCACAGGAATAATGCCTCAGCCTGCCACTCTTTCCCAGCTCACACATTTGACAAGAGTGACACATTTATGAAATATTTTCACTGTGCTCATATTCTTTTGTATTTAAGAGGGTTTGCCTCAAATACAATTAAACAGATGTTTTACTGTTTGAGAGGAACAGGCCGGAAATGAGGGTACAGTGCAGTTTGAAACGATGACCCCTGTGCCTTTGCCGCTGGGCAGGGGGGCAACAAGTGGCTGCATTGAAGGTAATCTGAGGGAAAGAGCTCCTGTGGCTCAGTTGGTAGAGCATTATGTTAGCAATGCAAAGGTGGTGGGTTTGATTCTCAGGGAACACACATAATTTATGTGTTGAATGTAAGATGTAGCCTACTTATAGTCCCGTACTTACGCCGTAGCCTACGTCGTACCGTGACGCACACCTCTTAAATTATTGGTCTATAGCGATATAAAGGTCGGAGTATTTCTGGTTCATTATACATCAGAACTCCTGCGTAACTGTCATCTGAATACATTGTTTTATAACAGGAGGAGATAAAATTTTACAGATGCCACCTTAAGAAGCAATTATCTTACATTGTTTTCCCCATCATCTTTAACAGTGATGTTTTTGTTTACCCTTGACATAAGTCAATACCATCACTAAAGATTTTATGTTATTTTATAATTGCTTTCTAGCATTTTTATTGTTTTCATTTTCAGTGTACTTCATATAAAGCTCATATAGCCTATTTCTTACGGTCAATTTTCAAAAGGCTTACAGAAGACCCTAACAAACAGAGCAGTTGATAGTATAACCCATTAAAATGCCCTGCGTGGGGGTTCAATAACCCGTTTGGATCTCAGCCAGGCAACAAGAGCGACTAGAACATCTGGTCTGTGAGATGTCATAAACCGACCACAGTTGCGCTTTTAATCACTTTCACTTAATAAAGAAGTAATGTTCACCTGCAGGGCTGGGCTTCACACATAACATTAGACATACGCACATGTCAGATAATCCCTTAACTTGCCAGCAACACTTTATTCTCTCTCACATAGATTCCATATTTATAGCAACTTTCAGAGCATTTAAGCTGTATGTTTCAATACTACAGTATGTGCAGTCCCTAAGATTCAAACCCAAGACCTTGGTTGTACTAGCTGAGCGACAAGAGCGTATGGTGTTTTACGAAGAAGCAAATATATAAATTGAAGCTGATCAGACCAAAAAAGTATGCATTTGTATATGATCTCGTCCTGATATCTGAAAATATGCAGGGTTCAAAATGAACTCATTTCCCCCCAGCCATATTTTGAAAAGTTGCCCGCCATCATTTTTTGTCATTTTCGGAAAAGTTCCACAAAATACCTTTCATTTATTATATTTTATTTATCAATAAAATATTTTTTTCTAAAAATATATAAACATACAAATATATCAAATTTAAGAACAGACCCTCTGCTTTTAAACAAACAATAAATAACAAACAAACAAAAAAAGGGGAAAAGCATTTAATCCATCTATATTTTTTTTCTGCTTATAAACTCTTAAATATGGGTATTTTTCTTTAAAAATATATTTTTTTTTGCAAAACGCTGAAATAAATGCAAGGAATTTTGTAAGAGATCAGATTCAGAACGATTATCAAAGCATAAATAGAATTTAAAATTTGTAAATAACGTTTTGTAGCCTCTTATGGAACGGCTGAAATTCCACAAGGGGGCGCATTTGTTCCTCAGACGTTGCACAATAAACATGACATCCGAATATATTCATTATAAATCATGAATGAAAAGTGAGATTCGAACGAATGTCTGTTAGTGAACTTATTGTATACACTATTTATATCGTAATTCGGTCAGAAACGTCAAGATTGTGAGATGAACAAATCGTTTTGGATTAAAAGGCTTGGATATTCCATTTCCTTGGACTTTTGCGGATTTATGAACAATTTGTTTTGGACAATTTCACCGAAGCGGATAAAGGAAAGATTTTGAAGGTAAGTAAATATCCTAAATCGGCGCCGCCCGGTTCAGGTAACTAACAACTAGATTACAGTTTTATGACTGCTAAAAATCATATTATGCTTTTTGTGTGCGCTTAATGGAATCCCAAAAGTCTAAGCTTTACAACGATGTGCCGCATGACCGTATATTTTAAAGATTTAATGCTTCAAAGTTACAATGACGTAATGCAGCCTCACGTGCAAGGGAGGGGGTGTGCCGTGTACGGCACAGTGTTCCTTATCAGGTTAAAAATTGGGAAAGCCATCTAGTGGATAATCGCGGCATTGCCGATTAACATAAAAATTCTTCAGAAACACTTTTTTAAATAACTTGTCAATGGCGGGGAAAGAGTTAATCTTGACAGGACAGTAAAACACATTCGTTGTATGTGAATTTGTTTGAAGTAAACATCATATTTATTTGATTTTTGTTCACAATAGGTCCCCTAGGAGGTTACGGACCCCCAAAACCAATATCATGGGAATTTGTTGGTATTTTACAATTTTGCCAATTCACATGAATTTGTATCATGTACGATTATTAGAAAATAAAAACAATAATGAAACCCCACCCCCAAACCGTTCGTCACCTATGCAAAGCGAAACGTATGAATTTGGTTGTATGAATTCTAGGAGGTTGCGCACGTAGATATGTATAATAAATACTAGATGTTAGGGCTGTGACGATAAATCATGCAAATGCGCGTTTTCTCAATGAATGAATTTGAATGAATTACTGTGAAAACCCGCCACATCCAAAAGCCAGAAGGTGGTCTCGTGTAGAAACGCCATTTGTGCCAAAAGAAGTAGCGTTAGAAACGCTTTTCCAGGAAATGTCTAAAGGGATGTTTATATCGCTTCAGATTGGTTCAGGTATTTTCATGATAATAAAAATATTTTGAATGATTGTGTCTGACGAGTGTTGCTTTTTAAATTCACATTATAAACGATTCAAACTCATAGTGATTTTAGATTAATAAAGACTTGTTCACAGAGCCGTGCATGTGCATGAAACACAGAATTGGAGCCTTGCGATTCAGAATTGATTTCAGGCAGGTCTTTTTAATGGGGAACGCGATGTATCGTTACAGCCCTACTAGATGTCTGACGGCGGAGTCTCTAACGTCATCACCGGCGGCCATCTTGTCTCAGTCAGCTCGCTCACTCAAACGTACAAATGTGGTTGTATGAATTCCTGTATGAATTAGCCTCCCCATAAACTACATATGAATTGCTATGAGATTGTGTTGGGACCACCGTTATGGATTCGTGGCTCATACCATCTGTTCGCTTGCTTTGCGATTGTTACTGCGGTTTGGTGTGGCATCCTGTCGAACATTTTAGCTTGAGTTTCAAAGAGACACATGGATGTTCTCTGTCCAAGTGCTCTAATGCTGCTCATTTTGAACTTTGTACTGTACACACACAAACCCCCTTCAACCAACATCATCCAGTGTCTGTGTTTTATCCTCTCAGACCCCCATTAGCCGCCTCACAGTGTCTCTAGAAGAGGCCATCGACACAACAATAGATTCCACCAGTGCGTGTTTAGGAGAGAGAGAGATGTTTCCAGCTCAGGCCCTCCAGCGTCCCATGTTCTTCATTTACACAGCTTTCATTTTTAACAACTCACTCTTTCCTCCCCCTGGGTCTCTAGTCCCCCATCACAAAAGCAACATGGGAGAGCTCAGTCAAAAATGCCCCTGGACACATCTCACAGATGTGTCCACGTAAATTTTAACAGGTGCATGTGAACAAAAGGGGCATTTCTGAGCTGTTGTGTAATAGGTTTAAAAAGATGTTTCTTTGTTCACATTTCCCATTACTGTATGTATGACACATTCACTAAAATGTATTTATGAACTGCTTTTAAAACATGAAATTTAAACGCTCTTACAGTCCTCCATATTGGAACTCTCCATTGTCTTACCAAATTGAGGAGTTGAAATTATAATTTGGTCCATTTGTGGCAATAGCGCTTTCTTTAAAGAGTAACTAAACCGTAAACCAACTTTTTTTAGTTAATGATCTGTAAGAATGATGCTTTATTAGTGCTGTTCATTGATTTTAGTAATTTTTTTGACATTTGGACATAAAGTGTTTCAATACTACAATATATGGTGTAAAAACATCTGAGTGCTGCCCTCTTCAGGTTGAACGGTGGCTACTGCAGTTGAATTTTCCTATTGGATGTTGGGTCCAAGAAATAACTCGTGACGTAAGCAGGTTCAAGCTCACCACGCCCTTGTTACGATCTCACCACACACTTAGTTTGTCCCCTCTATCTCCGTTGGGATCTGCCCACTTTTCTTGCATTTTTCAAATATCGCAGTGGGTGGAGTCAGGCTCTGACCAGGGGTTTAGTTACGCTTTAATCATCCAGTTTTTTGTCTGAATGAACTGCAAAGTGGACCAGATTTAAACCGATAACCGAAAGACTTTCCTAATGTCAACCCTGTGTGTGTTCTCTCCACAGCAACAAGAGCAAGACCCCACAAACTTGTACATCTCTAACCTCCCGGTTTCAATGGATGAACAAGAGTTGGAGAACATGCTGAAGCCTTTCGGACATGTCATCTCCACACGGATACTCCGAGATGCCAACGGGGTCAGCCGAGGGGTCGGCTTCGCCAGGTACTGTAACCTTGACAACCGATACATAAAAAAACATATATTTTTTAGTTTAATTTCCTTTCTGACCCCCTCCCAACCTTTGTGTGGCACGCGCGGGGCGGGTTGGCTGGTTTTCAGGGTCACTAGCTGTGTAAGAGATCCCAGCAGAGGCTGTGTGTGAGTGTATGTATGTGTGTGCCAGCCAGGCAATTAGCCGTTCAGCCATGATTGGGTGAGCAGAGCTGAATGGGGCCGCACAGAGGAGAGAAGCCACTCCAGAGAGCAGAGACTAAATAAAGTCTCCCAGCAGCCCGAGACACTACATAACACCCTCGCCGCTCCTTATTTTTCACTCTGTCGAACACTCCATCCCTCATCCTTTAAATTAAAATGTAAAGCAGAGGATTAAAGAGCAAACTTTTCATTGGCTACACACACACTGCAAAGTTATGGGAGTGAATGCAGAAGTGAATCCACTTAATTGTTGTGTGTGAACGGCATACAAGAGTCAAAACCCAAATTGTGATGATTGACAGTGAGAACAATAGCACTTCTTGCTTCAAGTCTTGCTGTATTTTTACAGATATTTATATCAGACATGCTTATTAGTTTAAACTGTTTGGTAACATATTTGGGGTCATACACAGAAAGGCCGCCCAATATATCGAAATTAGTGCAGTATCGCAAATCTCAATATCAGGGTTCCCACGGGTCATGGAATTTTTTGAAATATCATACAATTTTAAAAGGTCTTTTCCATACATAAAAAATCAGGGAAATGTATTTTAATTTTTAATCATGGATTATCAGGGATGTTTGTTGCTTTAAATTTAGTTTCCATTAATCAAATTGTAATCCACTTGTTAACTTGACGTAAGGAATATAATTTCCGGGTCCAAGCCTCCGCTGACTACAATTTAAACAGCTTTATTATTATTTAGCTTTATTAATTTCACACATTTACATGTAGGCTACATTTTTATGAACTTAGTGTACACTACATTATCCAGGCTCACGGCATTGTGGACATAAGTTAGCTTTTTAGTCAATGTCAGGGAATTTGACTCAAAGTGAGAACCCTGCAATATGCATTTTTGCAATCGATGCAGTTTTGTAAGAAAAATATCAATATTTAAAGCTTTACATAATATAACAACTAGCTTCTGATAATGACGGATGCGAGTTCACGCAAGAAGGCATTTCTAGCATATGATGTACGACGTAGCGCACAAGACATAAGACACAAAGAGCAAAACAAAGCGCCAGTCAGGAAATAGAAATCTAAAACAGGGATTTTTTTCCGCATTAGTCACTATGCCACTATGTCTCGCACACTATGTCTCGCACACTATGGGCCCTATTTTAACGATCTAAGCGCATGGTCTAAAGCGCATGGCGCACAGTTTATGAGGGCGTGTCCGAATCCACTTTTGCTAATTTAACGACAGGTAAAATGGTTTGTTCGCCTAGCGCACAGTCTAAAAGGGTTGTTCCTATTCCCCTAATGAGTAATGGGTGCGTTTTAGGCGTAATGTGGAATAAGGCTCATCTCCCATCCCCTTTAAAAGCCAGTTGCGGTCACACCATGCCGGTTCCATATTTAGATGCCGGAATTTGTAAACTGAAAAACTAAGCGTAGGAAGAAGACCACCAGTTAAAAAAATTGTTAGTCTAAAAATACTTCATTTGTAACAAACAGGAGATAAAGAATTTACAAACGTGTGGAGAGCTGAAATGTTTCAGCACTCACACAGCACCGTGCGTGTTTTGAAAAGCATTACTTAAAAAAGGTTCACATCTCAACATATCCACAGGTACAAAGTCATCATTTACAATAAATCCATGGGGTAGCATTTAAAAAAAAAAACATTAAAAAATAAATTCAATATTTGCATTTGTTTAAAGCAAAACATTTCATTACTTATAAGTGAAGCAGCTCTTTACGTCTTCTAACGTCTCGTAATCGGTCCTCATTTATGTCCAAGAGACTCAATAATAATCTTTTACATTTTAATCCTTTAATTTTTTATATTTAAAAACGTGTGTGCTGCTGCGCATCCATGTGTGTGATAAGCAAACTCGCATTGTTGTCCCGTTTATAGGCGCATATTAATAACGCACTCTTAAAAAAATAAAACAATATTGCCATTTAGACCAGATTGGCATAGTCTATTTTAGTTGCCTCAAATTAGCAACGCGCCAACAATGTGCCTAAACACACCTTGTTTTCAGACCAGAACGTCCATGGGCGCAAAAATGGGTGCAAATGTATTTGCTTTTTAAGCAACGTGGCGCTGAACGTGAAAATGATAACTGCACCGGGCTGAAACTACCAAAAAACACTTGCGTCGCATTGCGCCGGGTGTTTGATAGGGCCCTATGTCCTACGTCTTATGCTAATACGATAATCATATAAATGAAAAATGGCGAGAGGGTGAGTAAATCATGGGGTAATTTTAATTTTTGGGTGAGCTACCCCTTTAACAAGCAGTTGTCAATGCAGTACGAGACATCATGCAAATTTATTAAAAAAATATATACAATATCCAAAAAGTCACTCTTATTTATAGCATTTTTTTGTTTGTTTACAGATCAGGCCTAGACACCCAATTTTAGAGACAATCATGTATAGCTACAATACAGTGTCTATGTGTGCATAAATATAAAATTAATGTGCAAACTCCTATAAAAAGTCATGACTGACATCTTTAATTTGGATTGTCTCACATTATTTCTCTTTCTCTCTCTGTCACAGGATGGAGTCCACCGAAAAATGTGATGTGGTGATTCAGCATTTCAATGGAAAATTCATAAAAACCCCACCAGGAGTACCAGGCAAGTCAACAGCACTGACATCATGTCCTAACCAGGCACTTCACATTTCACGTTCGGTTCAGACAGAAAAATTACTTGCTGCTGGAAACATGACACATTGTGCCTGGATAGGACATGGTGTGAAGCTCTATACACTAAACCTTCACATGTTTCTGTGTCGTCTGTACAAGTCCTGTAGTTTGAGCAAGTATAGACTTCCACCCACTTTCTGACTTTCTTACTAAAATTATTTGACAGGAACAGATTTATAGGTTTATTAAGCTTTAATTTAAGTTTGCTAAGAGAGTTTCCTGGAGGCTTAGACTATACTCTGAAAACAACTCAAAATATGGCATATAAAATGCATTTACCTTCTATGATGTGACACATTTCGGAGTTTTAACAAAAGGTACTGTGGGATTATAATGAACAGTAGAAGAGAGTTTGATTGGATTGTAAAATGATAGGATATCTTAAAGGGATAGTTCGGCCAAAAATGATATTAAACCCATGATTTACTCACCCCCAAGCTGTCCGACATGCATATGTCCATCATTTTTCAGACGAACACATTTTCAGTTATTTTAGAAAAAATTTTCAATCTTTCAGTTAATCAAATGTAAAGTTACAGGGTCCACGTCCTTCAAGTCCAAAAAATGTGCATCCATCCTTCACAAAATAAATCTAAACGGCTCAAAGATGATAAACAAAGGCCTTGTGAGGGTAATCCACGGCGTTTTGTTGTAGAAATATCGAAATTTAAAACTTTATAAACGAAAATAACTAGCTTCTGGTAACGTCGCTCATCTGTATTCAGGAGAGAGTATCAGCGTAGTGTGCGCACTTTTTTTAGTAACGTATGACAAATTCGGAGAGCGGGGGCACAGAGCAGCATCACAGAACCCTCCATAAACTCGTACGCTCTCATGTTGAATGCGTACGTGACTAAGATGGTGGCTAGTTATTTTAGTTTATAAAGTTTTACATTTCGATATTTCTATAACAACACCGTGCGGATTACCCTCAGAAGGCCTTTGTTTGTCATTGTGGAGCATTTATTTTGTGAAGGATGGATGCACATTTTTTGGACTTGGAGGACCTGGACCCTGTAACTTTACATTTGATTAACTGAAAGATCAAAAACATTTTTGAAAATGCGTTCGTCTGAAAAATTATTGACATATGCATCTCAGACGGCTTGGGGGTGAGTAAATCATGGGTTTAAAATCATTTTGGCCGAACTATCCCTTTAATATTGATTAGCGGTCCAATTTTTTTTCAAAGGTGGATAAAGTTATTGAGTTCTGATTGAAACAATACAGTGAAGAATAAAGTGCAGTGATAAATTGTGCACAGTGATACCAAGGACATTTATTAAAAAAGTAATTAAGGTCCATTTTGATACATGCAGTCACCAAAAATGTATAAACAGAGTTGTTTAATGGCAACGCGCTGGGTCTTTTTATCCAGTAATAGGTTGTTGTTTATTCCTTTGCATTTGTAAACCAAGTGATAAAAACTGAGCTGGAGAGGTTTGGATGTATGAGAGGATGTATATGTGCTTCCGAAGCAGTATGTGTTTGTGTGTGTGTTTGTATCTGTCTGTTTTCTGTTTAAAAGAGGCAGGCAGAGGGCTTGGAGGGGTGTAGAGCAAGTGACAGGAGAGAGAGACTAAAGGGAAGAGAGAGATTGGAGAGGGCAGCCTGCATCTCTTGCAGTTGCTGTGTGATTTGTGGTGTGTAGCGTGCGGCTCCGTGTCAGACCTTAAGACAGAGCGATGATGGATGACTTCATCTCCACCTCTCTCTCTCTCTCTCTTTCGTGTTTTGTCTCTCGCCCTGCATCTATCTCTCTTTACCTCAGTGCTAACAGACTATAGGCCAACTTCTTTACCCTTAACTTCCATTTCATAACCAGTGTGTGTGTGCATGCGTGTGTGGAGTAGCACATCTGGTCAAGGGTATATAAGGTCAAGCAGTGAGTAAATCTTTTGCGAGAAAGGCTTGCATTGATGCTTCAAAATGGATCTTGAAAAACACGCTCCTTTAAAATGAAATTCAAAGAGAAAGAGAGAGATGATATTGTGCAGAATAAAGTCAGAATATTGCTGCAATCTTTTCCAGCCTTCCCATAATGCATTCAGCCTTGAAAAGGAGCCATGCATGTATTGATATCCAGGTTTAAAGCTTGAAATAGCACCTCATTGATTTTCTCTCTCTTTCTGTCTCTCACTCTCTCTCAATCTCTACTTACTTACTATCTAGCACATGAATCGTGCAATGATCCTTCATGCAATAGGTGTGTAATAACTGTTTTGTACAATAAGTGTCTCTGTCGAATCTCACTGTGGTTCATATCGCCAGATACTCTCAGACAGGTGTGCCATTATTAAAACATCAGGTCTAAAAGAGATCAGCTGTATCGTTTTACAACAAAGCTCCACACACAAACCATTTACACTTTGATTCTTATTTATACTGTGTCTATTTTTGTATCTTTTCTGTATTATATTTGTTTAAGGTGGATAGATAGATGCAGGTTCCTTAAGGCGAGCATAAAGCACTTGCCTAAACATATGCTGCTTTTCTCACTCTTTCAATTTGTCTCTCAGTCCTGGTTTCTCTCTCTTTTCCATCTGCTGTGCTTTCTCACATGTGTTGTCCTGATCCAGCTTACTCAGGCTTTACTAACAGGCCACGGTGGGCCCATCACACCGGTTCGCCCAGCTCTTATAATTACACAGACTCGGGGCAACATGCTGAGGCTGGGTGTGATAATGATGAGCACCGTGTAGTGCCATGACCCCTATATCTCGCACACGCTCCATGTTACGGGACGCCCGGTGGTCTCTGTGTTCTGCTAATCTTCACATCCCCATCTCAAGCCAGTGTCAGAGGTTGGAGTGTTTTGGGAAAATTTGAATTTGGCTTAAATTTGATAATTTTTTTCCCATCATGTACCTGTTTAGCTCAAGCAGCTCCGAAATACCTGCAGAAAACCAATGAGATTGTTGATCGGCTAGCGCAGGGTTTTCCGGAAGCTGGCATTGATGCCATTGTTACCAGTTTACTTAAGATCTACTTTCATGTAACTTGCTCACAAATATAATGGTCATCGTGGGTGTACCCTTTTAAATAGTACAGCCATATTGGTACCAAAGAGAGCTTATTAGTACCTCAAAGATCTCAACGGATACTAGCTGATCACATAATAGGCTCTTTCAATAGAGACTCTACAGAGCTATGATGTCACATACCAGTATTAACCGAAGACTGTAAAAAACGTTGGACTTAGTGTTCGTGACGTCACTTATAGGTTTCTGAAGCTGAAGTAGGCGGAGCCTGCCATCGCTATCTTGGCCGCATGTCACCGTGCAACACTCGCGGATATCAAAAAATGGGTAAAATGGCAGGACGTGGGTGAAACTGAGGTGACTGTTTGCTGAAACCACGCCCACCTAGCTTGACTCTATTGACAGCAGTGGCTGTTCAACCGTCACTCAAGTGGCCACGCCCTTAATTATGCAGAACTGTAAGGCTTAACTCTTTCAACACCAGCGTTTTTTTAAAAAGTTGCCAGCCAGCGCCAGCTTTTTTCATGTTTTCACCAAAGTTTAATGCCTTCCAGAAAATGTTATTCTTTAAATATATAAACATACAATATACCAAATGAAAGAACAGACCCTCTGCTTTAAAAAAAAAAACTTACCTTCAGTGGTTCTTTTGTAATCATCTTTTGAATATGGGTAAAAACACCACATTTTGAGCAAAAAGCAGAGATAATTCCATTTTTGTGACGGACTTTTCATAGAGATCCCATTCAGAGCGATCTTTAAAACAGACACGGACATGCGGCTGCTTGCCATAGGGCAATACTTCCGGGTTTAAAAAGTTGCGGAAGGGCACCACCTGGTGGATAATAGCGGTATTGTGGAAAGACGGAAAATCTCGTCATTGGCAGGGAAGCGTTTTCTCTTGATTGACGAGATATCTCGTCAATGGCGGCGAAAGAGTTAATATCATTTAAACCGATGAGTTACAAAGAAATTCACCCCCTAATGAAGGACAAAAGTAGCTATACAGACCAAAAACTGTTTTTGTACCAGGCTGTAAACATGATTTTCTACTGTAAAGTTTCATTTCATTTTAACATGAAAGTCTATGGGAATTGACTCCCTTTTGCAGCCAGCCTCTAGTGGACAGTGGATGAACTGCAGGTTAAATCACTTCCGTATTGGCTTCATCAGAAAGATCGGAAAGTTGCCCCTCTGTATTAACACTTCAAAATCAAAACTGCAATGTAATTAAAGATTTACGATTGACATTTCACTTGTGACAAAATGTTCTCAGAATACACAGCAGCTTTTTGAATGGCTGTCAATTGAGAAACATGCTTTTAGCCATCCTAAGGGAACGTGCACACCAAAGCGTTTAAACGTGACTGAAAGTGCTAGGCAGATGGCAGATTTTTTAACTGAGTGCTTTGGTTGCTATGATCTTTTTGGTTTGTTTATCTGTCATGCGCTGGTTGGTTGTTTTTTTTGTTTGGCCATTTTTGCCTTTATTTGACAGTGAGTAGAAGAGGACAGGGAGGAGAGAAGGGTATGGGATCGGCAAATGACCATGAGCCGGGAATCGAACTCGGGTCGCCGAAAGTGCGAAAGCACCACATGTCGGGGCACCACCCACTACACCACCAGCTTTGACGCTGGTTGGTTGTTGTGGTATTTGTCCCACCCCTCCTCCACTGTGATGGGGCGGCCGAGTGAGAAGTGACACTGACGAGCGGAGATTTTCACCCTAAAGGTGAAAATTTTTCAACTCGTGATGCTCAGAGCTGAGCATGGAAAAACCACCACTGAGCACCGGTGCTCAGCGTGGACAAAACCCACCAGCTGCTGGCGTTTTTGAAAAGCACAGCGCTTCCATTGCAAACAATAGAAAACAAACGCCATCCGCCGGCGTAAACACTTCGGTGTGCATGCTACCTAAGGGTGTAATTCCAGTTTGTATAATAGGGGCTAAATGTGTTATGCTAACCAGCCAGTTTCTGACCCCCTACATTCACCCTGTTTATGATCAAATGGGTCTGAGGAAAGTCTTTGTGAGATTGGCACAGGAATTATACTATGGGTATGATGTCATAACACACACACACACACACACATGGATTTAATTTGGGGGTAATTTTAGATGATTGAAGGTGGAATAGAGAGAGAAAATAAGCAGAGCAACACTTTCACTTTTACGATGACAAACTCAAAGACGTGAGAGAGAAACTCTCAAAAACCTTCTCCTGTACTTTGTTATTTTACAGTCATTGTGACCTCAGTATGTGTCGTTGTTTTGCAAAATGTAACTGCAGTATTTTTAGGATGTAATGCCATTTAGTCTTTTTATACCAAGGGTTCAAGGTTTGGCCGGTTTGCGAGGCCCAGACTGTAGAAAAAATGGACGTCGACAGTAGAAAAATGTGATGCCGTGGTGTCAAAATCTCGCCCATATTCCCATTTTACTCCATCAGAGACACAAAGATCATGTTGTCACACCCCCTTTTAGACATCTTAAAACTAAAACCAAACTTGAACATTTCACCAAAATGAACATTTCAAAGTACATTAAAATCTTTGGGAAAGTGTTATTTTATTTTGGCACATGTCACTGTTACAAGAAGAGGGCGGGGTTTATGACATATACTGCAGCCAGCCACCTGGGGGCGATCAAAATGTTTTGGCTTTACTTTTTAGGATATGTGTGGCACCCCTGGGTCTAGTTAGCTCCTGCTGGTGGAAGATAACTACACCCAGATTTACACATACATTACAGCATCTGCTTAACTTAAAAAATTGATTACCACTATATTTAACTTTTATGTATTTTCTACTAGTGCTCAATTTTTGGAGGGCTCTTAAAAAACGTGAAAATACATATTTTTTCTTGTCTGCTGCTTCTGACATCAGCTCTGGATAGTTGCCTGGTTTGGGATTGTATGCATTCTTATGTGGCCAAGGCGATTGTCACGGATCTGTTGAATGTTTTATTCTTATTGGCTGAGAAATGTTTCATGGGTGTTGATTATTTTTCTGTAAAATGCACACTTAACCTGGCAGAAGAGCAATGTTAGTGGTATAAGGGGAATCATTGACTCCTGTCCTTCCTTTGAATTATTTGACAATTACCACCTTGGGTGTGCATTATTTTCGAATAATTCAACGGCCCGTCGTCAATTATTCCTTACTTTTATCGAGACTTGTATTGATTTGTCAAACAGGCGTGCCAGAGAGTGCTTTGAAAATGAAACATGGTGGGAGAAAGAGGCATGGTACAGTATTATGTTTTTGCACTGTATGTGTTTCCCTACAGGCTGATTACTAAAGTGACTTGTTAAATCGCATTGTATGTGTGTATATTAGTTGTGACTGAAGAAAAATTTGGTTTGTACTGAATTGCTTACAAGCTCCATATCAGTAAGTGACGGAGAGAATACTTACACCCCTTTTTGTGCTGATGGAGGGGGAGACTACAGTAAATTACAGGCTCTGTCACTGTGTGAAGGGCCAAGTGTTGTGTGTATTTGTGTGCGTGTGTGTGTGTGTATTGGGGTGACCCATCAAATTTGGTTCCACTCTGCTCCCTAATGCCTATAAGACTGGAAATCAAGCTGCCACCGAGGGATACACTTTGAGGATTTGTTTGCCAGCCGACTTAAATTGTGTGTGTGTGTGTGTGTGTGTGTGTGTGTGTGCGTGCATGCATCTGTGTGTCTGTGTACTGAATGTGTGTGTGTCCTTTAGGGAAAAAGATCTAAAGAGAGGCACATTGGTTTCATTTAATGTCTTTTATTAACACTTAACCTAAAGTTACACTGCAATTTTTTTAAACAGAAAAGGCAAGCAAGTTATATTGCGTTTTAAAGACACTGTATAAAGGGTCTGAATTTAATTTTAAGTATGATTTACTTGCTTGTAGGTCAACCGGTGGAGTATTGCGTTAGCAGTGCAAAAGGTTTTGGGTTTAATTCCCAGGGAACACGCAAACTGATAAATATCTTGAATGTAAAAGCTGCTTTGGATTAAAGCATGAATGTAATGTAACTATTACAGTTATGAAATATATTTACTTTATTACATTACATTAATAATTTTTGTAGTTTTTTATGTAGACCAATAAAGGGTTAACCACATATCCCTTAATAAAATGCCCCTTACCCTCTCCATACCACAGCGTGCCATTGAAATAAAAGATCCCATCCCCTCCAAGATAAATCTGAGAGTAATCTGTTGATTTGGTGTGACATTGTTATTTTTGGACTGATCTGGGTTCAGTTCAAGGAACATTTTTGTTCCAGCAGTGAGGTCATTGCGGAGCGGTCTCAGGTAAAGCTCTGGAGGGCTGGCGGTGAGGCGTGGAGGTTTTCGGAAAGTTTTAATGTATTAATGAGCGCTGAGGTAGCTTCTGACTGACGTCTTATGTTTGGATAGTTTGTTCTTCAGACAGACCGCTCACATGCTATGTGTGGGAAAGCGAGAGAGAGAGACTATAAAGGAAGCGCTAATGAAGCTGTTTGTTTTCACTGGATTTCTGGTGAACACAATGGGTGCTGGTGCATATCTCCCTCTCACATTCTCTGTGCATTTCGTTCCAACTTTTTCTTTATGCCTTACCTCGCTGTTATCTGTGCTTTCACTCTTTATATTTATTCGGCAGATTTGAATAAACGCCTAACAGTAAAGATTAAACTCCGGTGCGTAACTCATCCTGCACTGTTTGTGCGACGGACATGAGTGATGCCTCCAGACATGCGGATTGTTGTGAAGTGGTGCGCTATTTCTCTTCTGAGCGATCTGACTTATGATTTTTGCCTGTATGGCAGATGATAAAACAGGCACAAATGCAATAGATTTACATTGAAGGAAGCATCTGACTCATATCGAGAAAAAGAGTGAGATCCTTTAGCAAACACCCACTAGTGACCCAGCAAGCTTCTAGCAACAACATAGCAAGATGATAAAAAGCTTAGCAACACAACATCCGTGCACATGCATCTTCTCCAAAATCCTACTCCATCTTTTCATTTTCCTAAAACCTTCTTATTTTGCATTAGCTATCTGCTATGCTTCCTCACCCGGCCTTTCCCTTGTTTTCTGCAACCTCTGAATAAGCATGAACCTGTTTCTCAGCAGGGACCCGACAAGCGACCTTAGCATACAGAATAAGAAGGTGTTTCTATTCGGCTGTAGTCTTGAGAAAGAGAGACAGTGGTTAATGTTGTAGGAGGGCAGTGGAAACCCCCTGTGATCTCTGGTAAGGTCTATTCAGCAGAAAGATGGCTTTTACAACGCTCGTAAAAAAGGGAACACTCCACACGTAACCCCAAACGGAAGAGATGTTGCCGGCCCTTGTCATCTCGTCGGAGAAGGCTTTTAAATCATGTAATAAATAATGTACAGTATATTTACGTTTCCTACAGTATATGCGTAAAATAATGTACTGGATTTTGAGCTTTGAGCTCACCACACCTGGTAACCGGGTCTTTTATAGTAAGTGCAGGTGTGGGGAAAGGATCAGGTGTTTTTAGAAAACTGCTTGAATATGTGTTAGTGGTTTAGGTGTGAAAATTGCATCTGAGATGTGGAAACGTATAAAACCTCTTGTTCCACTTACAGGATAGGGTTTTTTGCAGATATGTGCGCTTTGATTCTTATCAAGTGTGAACATCGAGGTGCTAATCATAAATGTGAAAAGCAAATGCTGATTTCCACATTTATTTTGTCGTGCTTTGCTGTTTGAGAGGACTGTATAGTTAGTACACTGTCAGATTTTTTTCCCCAGCTATTATTGGGGCAGTACCCTTTAAAAGGTCCTAACATGTACCAATTATGTACTGATATGTACTGTATACATTTGGTATCAATATGTAGCTTTGAGGTACTAATATGCACTTTTTGGTACCAGTATGCAGCTCTGAGGTACTAATTTGCACTCTTTGTTATCAATATGTACCTCTGAGGTACCAAAATGCACTTTTTAGGTACTAATAGGCACTCTTAGGTACCAATAAGTACATTTTAGGTACCAATTATGTACAGAGATGTACTGTATACATGTGGTACCAATATGTAGCTTTGAGGTACTAATATGCACTTTTGGTACCAGTATGCACCTCTGAAATACCAATATGCACCTCTAATGTACAAATATGCACCTTTGAGGTACTTATATTCTTTAGTAACAATAAGTACATGTAAGGTACCAATATGCACTCTTTGGTACTGTACCAATAAGCACATTTTAGGTACCAATTAAGTACATATATGTACTGTATACATTTGGTACCAATATGTAGCTTTAAGTTACTAATATGCACTCTTTGGTACCGGTTTGCACATCTGAGGTACTAATTTGCACTCTTTGGTACCAATAAGCACATTTTAGTTGCTAATAAACACTTTTTGCTTCTAATATGAACCTCTTTGTACCAATAAGCACCTTTGATGTACAAAATATGGACTCTTTGGTACCAATAAGCACCTCTGAGGCACTAACATGCACTCGTTGGTACCAATGTGTACCCCTGAGGTACTAATATGCACTCTTTGGTACCAATAAGCACCTCTGAGGTACCACTATGCACATTTGAGGTACTAATATGCACTCTTTGGTACCAAAAAGTACATGTAAGGTACTAATATGCACTCTTTGTTACCAATAAATACATGTAAGGTACCAATATGCACTCTTTGGTACCAATAAGCACCTCTGAGGTGTTAATATGCACTCTTTGGTGCCAATTTGTACCTCTGAGGCACTACCATGCACTTTTTGGTACCAATGTGTACCTCTGAGGTAGTAATATGCACTCTTTGGTACCAATATGCATTCTTTGGTACCAATATGCACCTCTGAGGTACCAGTATTCACCTCTGAGGTACCAGTATGCACATTTGAGGTACTAATATGCACTCTTTGGTACCAATAAGCACCTTTGATGTACAAAATATGGACTCTTTGGTACCAATAAGCACCTTTGATGTACAAAATATGGACTCTTTGGTACCAATAAGCACCTTTGATGTACAAAATATGCACTATTTGGTCCATATAAGCACATTTGAGATACCAATATGCACTATTTGGTACCAATAAAGGTGTACTGTAAAAAAAATTCATTTCATATACAAGTTAAACTATAGCAATTATTAAGTATAATAGAAAATGACAAAAATAATATGCAATAGAAATATGGTAACACTTTCTTTGTTGAAGTTAGATGTACTTACTATAGTAAATATGTTTATTAAACAATAAATTATACATAATTACATGCAACTATTACCAACCCTAATCCTAACCCTACAGTAATTACATGTTAATTAATATTATCAGTATTTAAATGCATAATCACACTGTAATACAATAAAGTATAACCAAAAAAAATGTCTATGCCTGTCACTGTAAATAGAGTCTAACATGTATTTAAAACAAATTATGTTTTTCACCAAATGAGATGTTTATAAGCAAAAAATGTAGTCGTGAAGAGCCTGTAAGTTAATCGAAGAGAACGATTAAAGTGTTATCACCAAATCCCCCTGATTCAGTTCTTAACAAATCAATGAATCTGAAGTCCTTATCATCAGGAAAAAAAACTGACATGCCCATTAGGTTTAAGTGCGGCAACTGGGTACACCAGGACACAATGCTTTGTCATTTCACACCAGTGCTATCTAGAGACTTACCAAACCAAATTTTCTAAACCTCATTATATTTTGATGTATTCACGTTTTGTTCGTCCTCGACGGTGCCTTGATTGATTTAGCACCGTTCTGACACAAACAAAGCCGGGCACAGATAATCACGTTTATACAAGATATAATTCAAATGGGAGAGAAATGATGTTTCAGTGAAAACTATCTGATCTGGAGTGTTCTCTAATAGTCCCGTCTCCATCTGACCCAAGAGAGGACAGCAGTCGGCCCCACGGTAGGCAAGTGGAGAGCCTATTAAGAAGCGATATTGCCCGTATTTTTTCTTTTTATATCAAGCGCTCATTAGGGCCGCTGCATGAGTCATGCATATCCAAATTAGACAGATTTGATTTCGTGCACACACACGCAGGAACTCGAGCAAATGCTTCTCAATTACTTGCAGATGAAGGAAACGATTTACTGCGTTTTTAACCAACGATCTGAAAACACAGGCAGGAATGCAGTAAGAATGCGCCCACTGATGGCATCGATTCAGCACTCGAGTCACAAAATAAATTATGCAAATCAGGTCACAAAATTTTTAGGTGAACTACCACATCTCAAGGTGACACAACTGGTAATTTAGCCTAGCAGTCCAAATGCTCTTTTTGAGCCTTTTGTTTAAATGAAACATGAACTTCAACCTTTAAATGAGTATGCAGACATCTGGCTCCTGACCTTGCATTCGGCAATGTTTTATTAGAGAACTGAGACAATACTCTCTCTCTCTTTCTCTTTCCATTGACCTGCTCTCAGGACGTGCTGTGCAAAGCAGCATTTACCAAAGTAAAGTCAGACAGACCCATTAAAAGGCAGGAAGTGGGGAGGCTAAGCTGATTATGCAACGTTTGTATTCTGCTCCTCATGCCTTGCTCTCTCTCTCTCTTTCTCTCTCTCTCTATCGTTTCCATCGTCCTGCTCTCTCTCCATGGAGAGTAGATGTCAAACAGGCCAGTGATATTTACCCGCTGTAGCCCAAACAAACAAACCAGCTCTCAGAGTAAACTGCTCACCAGCACTGATCCAAGATCAGGGTATCACAGCAAGAACAGGCTGTTTCATTCAAATGTGTCTCCCCTTTGTCGTTTTTGTATATATTTTTAGAATTGACATTAGCATTGGGCCTACAAAGAATGCACACAGTAAGGTGTGATCACATCATATATTGATATACACGCACCTAAAGGATTATTAGGAACACCATACTAATACTGTGTTTGACCCCCCTTTCGCCTTCAGAACTGCCTTAATTCTGCATGGCATTGATTTACCAAGGTGCTGAAAGCATTCTTTAGAAATGTTGGCCCATATTGATAGTATAGCATTTTGCAGTTGAGATTTGTGGGATGCACATCCAGGACACGAAGCTCCCATTCCACCACATCCCAAAGATGCTCTTTTGGGTTACGATCTGGTGACTGTGGGGGCCATTTTAGTACAGTGAACTCATTGTCATGTTCAAGAAACCAATTTAAAATGATTCGAGCTTTGTGACACAGTTCATTATCCTGCTGGAAGTAGCCATCAGAGGACGGGTACATGGTGGTCATAAAGGGATGGGCATGGTCAGAAACAATGCTCAGATAGGCTGTGGCATTTAAACGATGCCCAATTGGCACTAAGGGGGCTAAAGTGTGCCAAGAAAACATCCCCCACACCATTACACCACCAGCAGCAGCCTGCACAGTGGTAACAAGGCATGATGGATCCATGTTCTCATTCTGTTTACGCCAAATTCTGACTCTACCATCTGAATGTCTTAACAGAAATCGAGACTCCTCAGACCAGGCAACATTTTTCCAGTCTTCAGCTGTCCAATTTTGGTGAGCTTGTGCAAATTGTAGCCTCTTTTTCCTATTTGTAGTGAAGATGAGTGGTAGCCGGTAGGGTCTTCTGCTGTTGAAGCCCATCCGCCTCAAGGTTGTGCGTGTTGTGGCTTCACAAATGCTTTGCTGCATACCTCGGTTGAAAAAAGTGGTTGTTTCAGTCAAAGTTGCCCTTCTATCAGTTTGAATCTTTTTTTAATCGAAGTAAAATTGAACTTAAAAGTAAAAAAGTTAAAAGTTTTTAAAAAAGTAACTCAAATATTAATGTGTAAATTTAAAAAGTAATGCATTACTTTTCTCATTACTTCAGAAAAGTAATATTATCATGGAATGCACATTACTTGTAATGCATTACCCCCAACACTGTAGATAGATATGTGCTTGACTCTTTATTTTCATGTTGTCAGTCCATGAACCTGTGTGTCCGCCGCATGCATTTTCTGCAGGGAATAGAAATTGCCTATTGAAGGGATTCTTAATGTAGAAGCGCCACATTGTATAATGCAACAGATTTTTAGTGAGTAAAACTTCAGGATAAAGCTCAGCGCCTGTGGCTTTGTGCAAAGAAAGGGTTTCCATCTCGCAAACAAACGCCACATACGTCTCATGCCGTGGCTGTGGTGTTGTTGCGTTTTGTATATTCTCATGTGTGGGTTTACCTAACGGCAGTTGTCAACTGTGGGTTGTGTTTTGTATGTTTTCTCTATTCGCATCATACAGTGCTGGCTGAATTTATATGCGTATTGCGACGTCGTTCTTGGACCGAATGGCGCTGTGCTGAGCTGGCAGGGTAACGGATCTGTGCTGTAGGTTTCTATTAGAGCGTGGGCGATGTGTAGACACCAGCTTTGTCAGGGTCACACGCCCCTCCTACCCACTCAGTGCACACCGTTCCAGGGCAAACAGTACTCTTCCTGTTAGTAAACACAATCCTTTATTTCCTCTCTTCATGCTCGAGCAAAACATCTTTCATGTGTAGCACATGTATACGTGATGTTTTCAAGGACTTTTGCGGATCGGGGTCGATCCAAACCTGTTTCCGGAACAAACAATCCAGATGTAATGAACGCTCGTAATGAGAACATGACAAAACTTTATTTTGTTGTCGGGAATATCTACTTTAAGCTAGTATATGTGTTTTGGAACCTGGTAGCTGCTTTTTAACTGGCTTTTACTGTTCAGAGGTAGTTAGGTAAGCCAGGAGATGAGGAATGGGAATCGAGTGTTCTGGGAATGTAATGGCCAGTATGGGGCTGAGGGTGGGAAACTCGGGTGTGGCTGCAGGAATGCCTGCCGCCCACCGAGAAAACTGGAGGTCTGTGGGAGCCCAGCAGGAGTTGGCAGGCCAGACGATGGGCCATGGATTAGAAACACATGTCTATCTTTTTGACAGACCCCCTCTTGCGCTCCCTTCTCAACATAATTTCTGCAGTGCCGTGACCCAAAGTTAATAAACAGCTTGGAAATTCATGTGGTTAGAGCTGTCCGCTTGGGTAAATGTTATGGAAACACTTATGGACACACACAATCCAACCTGCACTTTTACACATGAAAATTGCTGTGCAATACAAAACAAGACCAACAACTATGTTGTTTTGTTAAATTGTTTGTGTGTGTCTTTGGAAGTGTGTTTCTAAAATGACTTGAGCTGGAAATGTCCTGAGATTCTGTTAAGGAGTTCAGTAAAAAATCCTCAATACCTTAAAGCATCTGTATTTAGGCCTCCAGTGAATGAGCCGAAGGCGACGGTGGTAAAAAAATTGTCTTAGCTTGCTATACATCATGACAATAATATTCCACTAATATTATTAAGCTACAAGTATTAACAGAGTAAACTGTGAATATAGTTTATAAGCATTGTTGGGATGTTGGTGAAATGATAAAGTGTCTTTGAAGTTTGTTTGGATTGGCTGGTGTAGTTGATGCACTGTCCTGTGCTTGGTGTACTGTCATGTTTTTGCTCATTAAATTTGATGGCGTGTCAGATTGGGAATACACTGGAGACGCAAGTATACTGGTAAACCTTCTCAACTCATTGTATAGATTATTCAGCCCATACAGTACCTGCCAGTGTGTGTTTACATTTGTGATACTTGCAAATATATTTCTGTTTGTGTTGATGGCAAGTTAAAAATATTTTACTTTGTCTTGCTGGTTTCTTATAAAATGTACTATTGCATGGGTCTTCAACAGGGGTCTGTGGCCCCTTGGGGGTCTGTGGTGGTATGACTGGGGGTCCTCTAAATATAGTTTGAATTCAAAATGGAAAAAAAATAATTAGGCATCAAACAAAAATGCATAAATTAAATATTAGGGTTCCCATATACAGTAAAATTATATAAAACATGATTGAAATGAAGGTTCCCCTTTATAATCTAATCATTAAATTTTAAATTGTAGTATGTTAACAGTATATATCTGTGTATAAAAATGCTCATTTTAATGTGTTTGTACTGTAACGCTCATAAAGTACGCCTATGTAAATACAACCTTAAATTGATACACTGGGGGTCCTTCCTCCTCCTCTCTATAGATTAAGGGGTCCTTTAAATATTTAATAATATATAGCACTGTTGCCTCACAGTAAGAAGGTTCCCGGTTCGAGCCCCGGCTAGGCCAGGTGGCCTTTCTGTGTGGAGTTTCTGCATGTTCTCCCTGTGTCAGCGTGGGTTTACTCCGGGTACTCCGGTTTCCTCCCACAGGCCAAAAAGACGCAAGTTAGGCAAATTGGGGATACCAAATTGTCCCTCCCCCAACTTGTGTATGAATTAACTTGTCTGAATAAAACTTGTGTATGGATTACCTGGTTCTCGCCATGAATATAGCCGTAGATGCTGGAATGGCGTTAAGAAATAAAGGAAGAAGAAGAAGAAATTCAATAATATAGACTTTTGGTTGCAGATCCTAATGTTACATACTCTCTCATTGGTACATTGCGTAAAATCCTAAATAATTTAAATAAAATTATTAATTTATAAATGAAATCAATAAATTAATAATAATTAAAAACATCCATCATCAAATTGATACAATATAAATTTTAAAATATTTAGCAATATCTGCAATTTTATGAGAAACATTTGAGACAAAGCTGATACTTAAATGGGAAATAACTGAGAACGCTTCCATCCATCAAATCTCCTGAACCAAATATCAGTATTTTAGGTCTGATATCTCTTGAAAAACCAATAGCCGTACAGATGAGCATAAGGCTCAACACTACAACTGATGCTTATTGTATCAGCCTGGTGTCATTGTTAATACGTAGTATTTACATGTAACTTTCAAAAACACAAAACGTGTTTTTTGTACGTTTAAATAGATGCTGAAACGTACAATGTAGATGTATTTGCAACATTTAAACATAGCATTATTACGTTCTTACAGCTACAAAACGTAAAACATTTACAAATCTTTCATACCATAAAGAATGCTGTAGAATTTCCCTTTAACCATAGCGATAATGTTACCACCCTAACCCTACTCCAAACCTTACCCTAAACCCAAAACCTTTTTACACAAAATGATTAAAATTCATAATGTATTTTTTTTTATTTTGCAACGGACAGATATGTGTAGGAACATTTTAGTAACAATAGTAACAATAAAGCATTTAAAAGATCTAAGCCGCTAATACAGTTCTACCCGAAACAGTTTATTAAAATCATGTAACTTCAAACTTCAAAATCAGTACCAAAAGTAGTTAAAATGATGCTGTGCTGCATTCGCGGCCCTCTCTGGACTATATGAAATACAGAGAAATATTACAGTTATTAATCCATGAGAACGTCAAGGCGCGCATTTTAAATTTCAAATGTACACCGACTGAAACAAAAGACAGGAATGATGCAAATCTGTGACGTAGCACGCAAAGAGCCAATGGGCCCTATCTTGCAACCGCTCCTGGCGTGCGCCTGGTAAATCCGTCATAATAATAGCAACCCGCCATGGAACTTGCGCCCTTGCGTTTAAAGGGAATGTTGGATGACGTTCTGATTGGTTTATTTGACGTTACGCCCAAACCACACCTATGAATAATGAACCTAATTCAGACCAACCCCTTATTGATTTGCGCCTGGCGCAAGAGTTATTTCTCCCGCCGGGAAAATAGCAACAGCGCCCAAGATCCGCCCACAAACTCACTTGTGCTTTGCGCTTCGCACTTGCCTTTCAGATTGTTAAAATAGGGCCCAATGAACGTTTCATATCCCTGCCGTAAAGCAGTGTGTCGTAAAGCTTCTTGAGGCGCAAAATTCAAATTTATAACAACTTGGATCAAGATCGTTGTATAAAGGGCTGAATATGGATCTGTTCCAGAATCGTATAAATTTCAAAGATGTGGATTACAGCGAATTAATAAAATTAACATCTTTTGTGAATTTGTGTTGTGTTTTTTCTTTGTTGTGAATTTGTAATTATTTTTGCATAGGAGAAGACAGCATAGAGAAAACAAATGTTTGTGTGTCATGGCAAGCAAACTAAATATTACAAAATAGTTCAGTGATTACAGAAATGTTATTCATTTTAAAGTTTTAAAGTGTAACAGTCTTGTTTAATATTGTGTAATTCTCTGAATATTATGAACATTTCATTAGGTAAATGGGTAAACTTAAATAAATATAAAGGAAAACATGTCATTAATATGGGTAAGAAATGCCAATGCCTGTGATTTTAGTAGTTATGAATAGGAATAACTTGGGTACAAATTTGTACGACTGTAAAGCTGTTAATACGTAAATAATTAACGTATTAGTCCTGTCAAAACGTCAATATTATACGTTTCAGTTTGTTTTAAAACGTAAGTAAATGTATGATCATGAGATCACGTTGGATGTATGCATGGATTGCCTATAAGGTTTTCACTTGGAGGAGTTTGTTTTACACTATGTGTGTGTGTTTATGTAAACATGTAGCATAATTTCCTTGGATGACATCCAGGTCTGAAATCTGTTTGAATGTCAAACAGTCATTTTCAAAGGCTCAAAATGTTCCTTGCTTCAGTGGGAATCAAGACTTTGAGTTCAGGGCAACCTGACTATAGCTAAACAAACAGATCTAATGCCAAGCAGAGCCTTCTCATAAAATCAGCATGGATATTCCAACACGCTCAGAAAGCGGCAAAAAACCTCCAGAGATATTTGGCTTCTCTGTTTTATGATGGTGCTGGTTGTTGTTTTAGAGTTAGACCTAAGCTGTGAGGGAGTTTAATATAGGGTGTTTCTCACTGTCTCAGCTAAAACACACACACACACACACACACACACACACACACACACACACACACACACACACACACACACACACACACACACACAGACTCATTGTTTCTGAGATAGGGCAGAGGAGAGCTGCTTGCACTAACATTTTGAGGCCTGCCGCTAAAGCTGTGATCTTTCCTGTTGCCTGGTTTTCTTTCTGTCCTTTACAATGGAGCTGCTTGTGTTATGCTGCCGTTATCAGCGCTGGCCAGCGTGTGTATAATAGGAGGGTGATGACAAGACTGCAGGTGTAGACTTATGACTTCTGTGCAGGTGGAGGAGAGAGACTTCCCCCCTACCTCACTTTAGCTCAAACACACCGAGATCACAGGAGTTCCTTTTCTTTAGCCCCTTTTCTCTTTACTTCTCATTGCTTCTCTTCTCTCTTTCTCTCGGTCTTCATCTGTCTCACCTTCCTCTTATTTTATAATAATTTTATATATTTTTTTTGGTCTCATCTCATTATCGCGTCATCTCTGTATTTTATTTTGTTCTCCTTTTATCTTGTTTCATCTCATTTTGTTAATTTAGTTTTGCCTCATTTCATCTTCTTCTCTTGTCTTCCTCTTTACTATCTTATATTTTCTTATCTTCTTTGTATTCATCTTTTTATTTTATTTGGTCTCCTATCATCTCATTGCCTTGTCTCATCTTATCTCTTTAAGACTGTTTAGGTCGATCAGATCACAAGTGAAGACAGGTGTCACTTAAGTAACTAAATTAAGAGTTTGGTTCCAAAACGCAATAAATCCATTTTGACAAATTTCGGTAAAAATGTGTTTTCTATACCAAGAAAGTGACAAGATAAAAACCACTATTTTCTGTTACAAACTTTCACATAGCATCTTAAGGTTATAAAAACATAAAAAATTCAAATCCATAATTTGATTTTCAAAGATTTATTATTATAAAAACTGATATTTTTTCCGCAAAATGCAATAAATCCAACTAAAAGTTTTTTTTTCAAAATGCTATAAATCTATTGAATCAATATATAAATCTGCATTCATCTTTGCCATGTTATATTCAAAAAAGAAACATTAATGGCATTAATAAAAACACTTACTTTGTCATATTAACACTGTCATTGCTGCTGTTATACTTGGGACGTCGTCGCTGAACTTTTTTGACAGCGATCAGCTGTAAAATGTTTTGGTCCTGTTGGTTTCGAGTAAAATAATGGAAAGTTTTTCATAAGATTCCCTGGGGTCAATGTGTTAGCGTGACAGAAGCTTGATGTTGTCGTGTGAGAACAAGCAACAGCCGGCATTTTTCCGTCTCCCGAGTGCCTCTCACGTAAATTATTTGTTTTTAATTGCTTACGTTTCTTCCACCACAGGTTTATCAATGCCAACAAAAGTATTATTTTGTTTTTGTTTGTTTAATGATCACAAAGTATAGAGTAGATGAGGAAAATTTGGATTCCGTGTGTATGCAAAGCACCACCCTTATTGTTTACAGTGCGTAGAATGGTGCACTGTGATTTGTTGAGCAGATTTATTGCATTCTGCAGAAAAGGACGAAAAGATGACAGAATAACGTGGCGGAAATTTAATTTTGCTTAAAATTAAGAATTTACTTTTTACTATTGCCCTGATACGATACTGATATTGGCGGTATTTTACGGCCTTTATCACGTTTTGGAACCAAACTCTTCAAATGGTATTCAATCCACTTTCGTCCACTTTCATAGGTTGTCGAAAATGCATTAGACCGGATTGCTTTTGTGGTGTAGACGCGCATGTGATCGAATATGTTCACGCAGCCACAAAACACTGCCTACTCTATGCCTATTGATGTAATGTGATGTACTGAGCACAATGTTGTTCCATTGGACTTCCAGCATGAACCAACGGTTTTCAGCGCGATCTTCAGGCATTCATTGATAAAACGGAAGTGGCTTTTTTATTTGTTTCATTTTGCAAGCGTTTGAAATTTATGCAAATTTCATTATTGCTCTGAATTACCTGAGAAAGCTCTTGCTAATATAAATAGGACTCTGACCTAATATTAGTTCGGGTCATTTTAAACCCACTCATCATTTCTCCCGCCCGTGTTTAAACGACAGCAGAGGGACTCGCCCACAGACCACCCCCTCAGAAAATCAGGCAGAAGCGGTCAAAAGTGGACAATAGAGACGTGTTAAAATACCAGGTGCAAACGTAAATGTGTCTCTCTTGTCCACTTGTGATCTGATTGACCAAAATGCATCTTAATATCAGGTATAAACAGCCCCTTCTCTTGTTTAATTTCCCCTTCTTCTCTTTTCTATTCTCTTCTCTTTTGATCTCCATCTGTCTCACCTCACTCTTATTTTATTTCTCTTTTTCTTCATTTTCTTGTCATTTGATCTCTTGCCTTGTCTGCTTGTCTTGCCTCATTTCATCTCTCTTCTCCTCTTCTTTCTTCTCCTCCATTCTGTTCTGCTTTTTTCCGTTTTCTTGTCTTCTGATCTCCTTTGTTCTCATCCATCATCATCTACAGTAATCTATTTATTTAAGTTTTTTCTTTTCTTTTGTTCTCCTTTCATCTCACTGCTTTGTCTTCTCTCATCATTCCCTTCTTGTCTTGCCTCATTTCATCCCCTTCTTCTCCTGTCTTCTTCTCTACTTTCTTCTATTTTCTTGTCTTCTTATCTCCTTTGGTCTCATCTCTTTATTTTTTATCTCCTTTCATCTCATTGCCTTGTCTCATCTCATCTTGTCTCTTCTGGTTTCTGGTTGGCTTTGGTCATGTCTCATTTCCTCTCCTTCTCTTTTCTGTTCTCTTCTCCTTTAAAGGAATATTCCATTTTCTTAAAAGAAAAATCCAGATAATTTACTCACCACCATGTCATCCAAAATGTTGATGTCTTTCTTTGTTCAGTTGAAAAGAAATTTAGTTTTTTTAGGAAAACATTGCAGGATTTTTCTCATTTTAATGGACTTTAATAGACACCAACAATT